>NC_081182.1:134167340-134310589 GCF_029867415.1 Vicia villosa
AATGATATTTTTTATTTAGAAAATATTTAACCCGTGCCTCGCACGGGTCTAAGTACTAGTGTGTGTGTGTATATATATATATATATATATATATATATATATATATATATATATATATATATATATATATATATATATATATATATATATATATATATATATATATATATATATATATATATATATATAATTCCGCGCTTCAAGCTCGCCCAATGAATCTGCTAATGGCTCAAGTCAGTAGCTCCCAGAATTTTGAGTTTTCCCTCACTGCTAGCTCGCTCCTGGAGCGCCCGGCGAGCTCGCCCGACGAAAATATTGATGCACCTCAAAATTGTCAACTAAGCTCTAAACACAAACAGCACACAATGCAAAAACATGATTATGAACTAAGCTCTAAACACAAACATCACACAATGCAAAATCAAACAAAAATAAGTTCATATTTGAATCACTTATCTCTAATTGACATAATTGCATCAAGAGCAAATCACATATTTACATGGGACAAAACACTCTCACTAGAATTCGAGTTAACATCTAGAATAATTCATGCATTCATCTAAACACAACAAAAAGAACATCACGGAAACAAAGATCACTAAGGACTTTTCACGGAAACAAATAGAATATGATTTTTTTTTTCAATAAATGTAAAAAATCAAGATAGTTAGAAAAATAATGTACGAGGAAACATGAAAAAAAACTAAAATTAATTAAATAGCATATAGAATAATATTTTTGGTAAGTTTATATTTCTATGAAAATTTTAAATATTAAGAATAATAAAAAAATTCTATAGAATGCTCTTTATATGAAATTATTAAATCATAAACGTTAACTAAATCTGATGGTTGACATTAATTGTTCTCGTTTCTTACAAAAGATATCAGTTTTCATCGGATACGCTCCATATATATATATATATATATATATATATATATATATATATATATATATATATATATATATATATATATATATATATATATATATATATATATATATATATATATTTGTGAGTTGATAATCACTTGTATCAAGCTTTAAGGATTATTATGTTAATTGTTGGCATGAGAGATCATCTAGTGGTTAATATGATAATACTCACGATATCGCTTTAGAGATAAACAGTATTGAAAGGATACATGATTATATTGATCATTCATAAGTTCATACGCTTGTTTAATCAAATATATATGAAATAGGCTAACAAAATCTAATCTAGACAAGTTTTTTTAACCGCTCAAAAATAAACTTTTTACCATTGTTAATTAATTTTCATGCAATCGTCACTTTTCGTTACCAAAGCATTTCTAAAACCCTTACTCAAAACATTATCAACTATAGAACGGCGGTAATATCACATCAATCCCTGTGGAAACGATAAAGTAAATACTTACCCTATAAAAGTGTTCCATCAAACCTACATTATTTGGATAAAAATCCAATGACCCATTCTCAATGGAGAAGGTATCAAAGAAAAAAAGAAATCAAATCTTGATGCCGAAGGATCAAGTAAGAATGGTAAACTTCCAAAGATGTAATATGCTAATATGCTAATATTTCTCATTGTATGCCCGAAGAATCAACATTTTCTCTGTGAGGAGATCTCTTCTATTCCATGAAGTTGCATCCAACCCATAGTTTTATGAGGGAGAATGAAGTTATGAGGGGTGAAGGTTCGACCACAGCTAGTGGTTGCCCTTCATTTTCCTCCTTAATCTCCTATAAAATCATAATTCTATTGGTAGGATATTGAGATTTAACATGTTCTACCTTTATGGTTTGATGTGCTAAATCATCTAAGTGAATATAAGTTTCTAGTTCAACTATCACTATGCTAAATTTGTCTTTTAGCAGCACCCCTACGAAAACGCTTTTAGGAAAAAGCGCTGCTATAGGTTTCGCTAAAAACAAAACAAAAAAACAAGGAAAAAAAGCGCTGGTAAAGGGGGGGGGGGGTACGAGAGCGCTTTCTAGAAAGCGCTGGTAAAGGGGGGATACGAGAGCGCTTTCTAAAAGCGCTGGTAAAGGGGGGGGGGTACGAGAGCGCTTTCTAAAAGCGCTGGTAAAGGGTGGGATACGAGAGCGCTTTCTAAAAGCGCTGGTATAGGTGTAGGATACGAAAGCGCTTTTATTCTAAAAAGCGCTGGTATAGGTGGGGTACAAAGACGCTTTTGAAAAGCGCTCTCGTAGCTAATTTAAAATTAAAATTTCTAAAACAAAATTAACATAACACGCTATTTGCCTTCACTGTTCTTCTCTCAGATAACGATACCCTCCGCGCTACTGCTACTGTTCATCACTATTTCTCGCCCAAAATCGCTGCCGTAGAGCCCTTTAATCATCTCCTTCTCTTCACTGCAACGACATTCATCCTACAATCATCTCCTTCTCTTCGCCGCCGTAGCCCAGCAGCAAAGTTCTCGCCGCCGTAACAAATCTTCACATTCTGCATAGCTGAGTTCGAAGCGATTTTGATTTTCACATCAGGTATCTTTGATTTCTAATGAATCTTGTTCGTTTAGCTGGGTTTTGTGCTCGAATTTTGAATACAGTCATTGCAATTGGCGTTAGGGTTTGTTTAATCAGAAAAGGTTTTATCAATTTTTTATTTAACTCAGACTAAAACTAAAACACATCACTGTCAAATAGCAATGCTACAGGGCTATAGTGTTGCGAAATTTGAACAAATCATTGTTGCTTTCTGATACGGTGTTTTAGGCCAAAGTGTTTGAACTATAGTGTAATACAAATTGAACAAGCCGCTATTTTCTGCCATATGCGATTGACAATACTGCTAGCATGATTAAGTTCTCAAGACTCTGTCGATGTAAATGTTAGTTCTATATAGAAATTGCGAAGTAGATGGACGGAAGGCGGAGACCGACAAAGTTGCCCTCTATAGTGCTGAAATGCTAGGCTCAATTTTTTACGAATTTGTTTTTAAAATTATGATTCAGTTTAGTTCTCATTGATATGATAAGCTTGTACATTTTGAGTTTGAATTAATATGGTTTGTGCTTTTTCTCGTTTATTCTTATAGTTGAATTTTACATTTGGTGCAAGTCTTAGGAAGTTTATAGCTCAGCTGCATTTTTCCAATTTTTTTCAGGTGATCAGGTTGTTACCTTCAGTCAAGTTGTGCTGGAAGTTAACTCAGTCGTCGGCTGCCACAAACTCTAACAAACTCCATCCGGGTTTTCCTCTTTTCTTTTCTGATTATTCCGCGTAGTGCTCGGCTTAACTAGTGAATGCAATTTGATCATTTTAATGTGCATATAGTTAGTGTAGAAACTTCAAACTGGAAGTATTAGCTTTGTTAATTCGTTAATTTAATAGATTCCACAAAACCTCATTTTGCACATGGTTGTCCGGATTTTTCAATAATAATATTTGCAGTTTAATGATGAGCAAAAGGCAAATGGTGTTATTTTAATCGATTAGTCTCATAGCTAATGAGGGTTAAACTTTCTTCTGATTGACTTTGTATACTCTCCCTGTTTTTCTTTCAGGAGAATTTATCAAATTTTATTTATGCCTAAATCTATTAGGAACTACTAGTTGTGCATTCCTCATAGTGTAAATATTATTATAAGACACACACTTGTAAATATTATTACAAAACAAAACTACTAAGAATTAATACCGACTCCGTGACAATGACAACGATAAACTCCACTTAGTTCTCTCACAACAGCTTGAAATTAGTTTAATGTCATATTTATAAGAGAAATTGGAATTGATTTGAATTATAGCATGAGTTATTGAGTTTCGTTCTCATTTGTGAATCGATGACCATATTTACCGTTGTGTTTACTTAAATTTAAATATTGAGTTTCGTTCTCCGTTGTTTTTACAATGTTGTTATGATTCTTGATGTCAATGTTGTTAATTGTTTGTTAAGTGATGAACTTACTAACTTTGCGAATTTGCTATAGGGGTTACTAATTAGTTGTTTTTGTTTAGCTTAATTAAGACATGGATAAGACATGGATGAATTCAAACCGATTTTCGAAAGAGTACGAGAAAGGGGTATGGGAATTCGTTAAGTTTGCGGTTGCGCACGCCGAAGACCCGATTCGAATGGCGTGTCCTTGCTTGGGTTGCTGTTATGGGGGTAAGGTTGACGGGAATCAGTTGGCATCGCATTTACTACGGTTTGGAATTGATAGAAGTTATACATGTTGGACAATGCATGGTGAGAAAAGTAACGGGAATGTTCAGTCGAGGTGTAATACGAAGTATGCTTCAAACGACGATTGCACAGACACATATGATTATGATCGAGTCGAAGAGATTGCAAAAGCGCTTGAAGAAGATCTTGAGGATTGTCCCAAAATGTTCGAGAGGTTGGTAAGCGATGTAGAGAAACCGTTGTATGATGGTTGTACAAAATTCACAAGATTGTTTGCGGTGTTAAAGTTGTACAACTTAAAGGCGGACAATGGATGGTCGGATAAAAGTTTCACAGAGTTATTAGCCCTTATGAAAGATATGCTACCAGATGATAATGTTCTTCCCAATCGAACGTATGAGGCCAAAAAGATGTTGTCCTCTATTGGCATGAGCTATGATAAGATACATGCATGTCCAAACGATTGCGTTTTGTTTCGAAACGAGTATGCAGCGTTGAATGAGTGTCCTAAATGCGGTGCCCCTCGATATAAGAAAAAGTTGTCTCCGGCCAAAGTCTTATGGTATTTTCCTATAATTCCGAGATTTAGACGCATGTATCGTAGTGAAACCGATTCAAGACACTTGACTTGGCATGCAGATGAAAGAATTATTGATGGAAAGTTGCGACATCCGGCAGACTCACCACAGTGGATGAAAGTTGATACTGATTATCCTGAATTTGGAAAAGAAGCAAGAAACCTTCGCTTGTCATTGTCTACTGATGGAATGAACCCGCATGGTATTCAAAGTATCTTGCATAGCACATGACCTGTGATTATTATGATTTATAACCTACCTCCGTGGCTATGTATGAAGCGTAAGTACATGATGTTATCTATGCTAATTTCTGGGCCTAAACAACCAGGGAATGACATAGACGTATACTTGGCACCTTTAATCGAAGATTTAAAGTTTTTGTGGGAGAACGGTGTGGAGGTTTACGATGGGTATAGGAAAGAAAGTTTCAACTTGAGGGCGATGTTGTTTGGAACAATTAATGATTTTCCAGCATACAGAAATCTATCCGGGTACAGCAATAAAGGTCAAAAAGCGTGTCCTGTTTATGAAGATGAAACCGATACGACACGATTGGATCTTTGTTAGAAGAATGTCTTTCTCGGCCATCGTAGATTCTTAAATTCTAATCATCACTACCGTGGGTGGAGAAAAGCATTCAATGGAAAGGCCGAACATCGTACAGCCCCGCCCCTTTTGTCAGGTGATCAAATTTTTGAATAGGTGAAAGATGTGAGCACTCAGTTTGGCAAGCCTTTTGCACATTCACTTGTCAAGGGTGGGTGGAAGAAGAAGTCAATTTTTTTTAACTTCCATATTGGAAGTCGTTGTACGTAAGACATTTCCTGGATGTTATGCATATTGAAAAAAATGTATTTGACAGCGTTATAGGTACGTTACTCAATATACAAGGAAAGCCTAAGGATGGCCTTAACATAAGGAAGGACATGGTAAACATGGGAATGAGGACTGAATTGGGACCCGTGACGAAAGGAAGACGAACATATCTGCCACCTGCTGTTTACACTCTATCTAGAAAGGAGAAGAAAACATTGTGTAAGTTCCTCAGTGAAGTTAAAGTTCCAGAAGGCTACTCTTCAGATATTAGAAGACTTGTGTCCATGAAAGACCTCAAGTTAAAGAGTTTGAAGACGCATGATTTCCATGTTATAATGGAACATTTTTTACCAATAGGTATACGTTCTATTCTGCCAGAAAAAGTAAGAAGCGCAATAACTAAACTGTGTTTTTTCTTCAGGTCAATTTGCAGTAAGGTGATCGATCCCGCGATCTTACCAACATTGCAAAAAGAGATAGTTGTTACTTTATGTGATCTTGAATTGTATTTTCCTCCCTCGTTTTTTGACATAATGGTTCATCTAGTCGTTCATCTTGTGAAAGAGACACAATTGTGCGGACCAGCTTATATGAGATGGGTGTACCCTGCTGAACGTTATATGAAAATATTAAAAGGGTACGTGAAAAATAGAAGTCGACCGGAGGGTTGTATTGCCGAACGATACATTGTTGAAGAAGCGGTTGAGTTTTGTACTGATTTTCTGTCAAATGTTCAATCAATTGGACTCCCCAAATCTCATATTGTTGAAAAAAAAAGAAGGAAAAAGGCTAATTGGAAATAAAGTTGTAACAGTATCAATGGTCGAGCGGGATCAAGCGCACTTGTATGTTCTGCACAATGAGATTGAGGTTGAGCCGTATGTTGAAATGCACAAGGTTGTTCTCCGAGGATCACTTATGTAAGTGGAGAAACGCCATAGCCACTTCAACTTTGGAGCTTAAGCAGTTGGAGGTCTGTAGAGCAATCCAGAGGGTGTCAAACAAGTCCAAGCATTCAAACACGTTCCTCAGGGTGTAGTGAAGCTATCCAGATGGTCGCAGCCTATCTGTAAGTGCAAAATCACAATCTTCCATTTTTACTTGAAGCTCAAATAGGAGGGGTCGGGTAGAGCAATTCTGAAGCATTCAAGTTGCAATACGTATTCAGTTAGCATCACTGAGTCCCCAGGAAGCTTTTGTGATCATTTGTTCATAGCCAGAAGCCCTCCCCCATAGCCATCGACCTCCATTTTCAGAGGTATTTTTTCAAACTCTAACTCTCTTATTTAAGTACTCTTTTTAATATATCTCGATACCAGTTGGTTCAGAATCATCAGAGGATTAAAAACCCTCTATCATCATTCATTTATTCATCTTCATCATCATTTAATTTTAAAAGTAGGGTTTATGTGCTCTTCGTGTTTTCTGAAGAATTAGATAGTTGTAGTTAATATAAAATCAATATTAGTTGCATATCAGAATTCGTGAGGAAATTTAGAACGGATTTCATGTTTACATCATCCCATTTGGTTGAGAAATGAGCAAGTTCAGAAATTCAAAAATGGAGAGCTTGAGGTTGAAGATGAAGATGGTGGGTGGCGCCATTTTTGAATTCTCAGAGGGAAGTTTAAAATATAATTAACTGAAAGCGTGTTTTAAAAGAATACATCGTTTAACTCACTTGGTCACATGCGCTTCCACTCTCTCTTGCCACAAGGTATGGGGTTCGATCCCCCCCTCAGACCTTTTGTTATTTTTTTCCCATTTAACACGCGTGTTTCACATATAACCAAATGAAACCCCTCTTTAGTCACACTGAGTGTGTAGCTCAGTTGGCTTTGTTTTGTTTGGTGACCATGAAAACGTGGGTTCAAGCCTTGGTGGAGACAAAACCATATTTTTACCACTTTTCCCATTTTATTTTCTTCACAACTTCAACCAATTAATTCACCCTTCAAATTAAATCATTTTTGCTTGATTTTTCACACACTTGTTATTTGATATGCCTATTTTATGAATAATAAAAAAAATTACAAAAATATTATTTATTTGATATATTTTTATTAGGTTTAAAATGGTGTATTTTTAAGTATTTTAAAATACTTTTAATACATGTTTTCTTTGAATTTTCCAAACCTAATCTCTCATAAATATTTTAGTGATAAAACCCTAATCATTTAGGTCTTAATTAAGTTGACTTTTGTCAATTTTCAAAACTGTTTCTTAACTTCAAATTAAACAGACGATCAAGGTTTTCAAACAACAAAACTTTGTATCATTTCAAATCTTTCAACTGTTTTTTCATAAACAGTAAATCAATCTCCTGGGCCTCTAATAGAGTGTAAGACCCAACACCTTCTTCTTTTCATAGTTTTTTCTTCAAAACTGTATTTACTAAATCTCCTCATCTGTTTTCAAAACATTCTTCTGGTATTTGAAGGGCATTATTCCCGGTGAAACTCTTCAGATACCTATGTGACCTAGTGTCCATCCTCATTTCTTCTGTTTTCAAAATAAACTTTCAACTGTTTTCAATAAATCATTCAACTGATAAACAATAAAGTTACTAGTAAGGCTTTGTACATACATCTTTCAAAGGCCTCCATTCCATCCAGGTTATGCTTTATAACTTTCCATTTACAAGCTTTCATTTAAATTACTGTCAAATATATACTGTATATATATACTGTTTAGAACTCCGTCTGAGTGTCAACCTTAGGACAGATAAACTATATATATATTATAGGACTATGGCCTAAGATTGAGAATGTCTTCCCGGTGAAGGCTCTTTCCTAATTAGAGATCTTTAGTTTAAACCTCAAGATGAATTATTCCCAGTAAAACATCTTGAAAAGAACCTTAGAACAAAAATAGGGCACATCCCCCCAAGAGGAATTATTCCCGGTGAAACCTCTTACCCATTTGCTTAGAGCCAAATAAGTTCAAAACCACATAGCTTTCTCTTGTGCTATAACAAGGACCCTCGATTAGCCTCCTCTTGGGCTTTGTACAAGGACCCACAGGCTTCTTAAAAGCATTTCCAGCTTTCTCTTGAGCTTGTATACAAGGACCCATCAGGTTTCTTATAAACATAGGAACAGGTCTTTAGTCACCTTTTAGCCTACCCTGGTGAGTTTCTTCTACTCATTAAACCAGACTTTAAACAAGCTAAGATTGTCTCAATCTCAGTATTGAGTTCACATTTTGGAATGAGAGACATGGACAGTCTCTGTCACCTTTATCTTCAGATTTCCAATAATTTTCCTCCTTAGCAGAGTCTAGGTTCCACATCTGTCTATCCTTAGTCAGAGTCAACCTTAATCTTGGGCTTTAAACAAGAAGTCTCAATCAATCCTTTCATCCTTTAATAATTAATGGAGTGCTACCCAATCATTCATTAAGCACAAAATTCCCTGGAAAGGATTAGCCTCCAAAATTATTCCTTTAAATCCAAATTCCCTGGAAAGGGTCAGCTTCCACCATCTTTCATTTAAAACTTCAAAACTCCCCAGTTGAGTCCCACCTAGGTCAGTCTCAGTCAATAAAAACCAATTCCCCGGTAGAGTCTACTTTAGGTCAGTCATTCAAATAAATTCCCCAGTAAGGTCAACTTTCAAACCTGGGTTTTTCATTCATCAATTCCTGCTTAACAAAAGCATAATCCCCAGAAGGGTCAACCTTTAGTCTATAAAACAATAGAGTAATCCCCTCTGAGTCAAAAGATCCCACACTGGTAGATCTTTCCCCATTTAAAAGTTAGCCTCAACCTTGGGCTTTGTACAAGGCACAGACTCCCCTTAGAGTCAAAACCCTACTTATAGGTATTCCCCTATCCACAGTTAGCCTCAACCTTGGGCTTTGTACAAGGCAGATAATAGAGTCTCCACAATGAGTCCTTCTCCATCAAGTAGCCACAACCTTGGGTTTTGTACAAGGCAGATAAACCACATTCCATGTGTCAAAATATTCCTAACCTTTAGGATCTTTTCCCCATAGAGTCATCCATACTCAGTTTCCTCAATAGTCAGCCACAACCTTGGGCTTCATACAAGGTAGAAAATAATGACTTCCCTAGCTAAGAGTCAGCCACAACCTTGGGCTTCATACAAGGCACAAAATAGAGTCTCCCTAGGTAGAGTTAGCCACAATTCTGGGCTTTATACAGAAAACTAAATAAAACTCTTCAATCCATTAAATAAACAATCTCCAGCTAGAGTCAGCCTCAATTCTGGGCTTTGTACAAAACACAAAATTTCTTAGTTTAAGTTAATTTCTAGTGGAGTCATCTCCCAGAGTCAATAAAATCAATGAAAAAGCCTCAAGCTTGGGCCTCATACAAGCCAGCCAAAATCAAATCTTTCATACAGTAGATAGACATAGCTTATCTCTATAGAGAGATATTTTTCCTATCTCACCACATTCAAACAAATAAACAAACATTTTAATTTTAATCATTTCCCCATTTAGGATTTTGAAAGACATGCTCTGGCAAGTTAACCCAGGCATGTGTAACTGTCCCTCTCTTAATGAAATGAATTCAGCTTTTCTGTCACTTTAAATGTTTGTGGAGCAATAATAGAAATACCTCTCTGTAAAGATGATTTCATGTCTCTTTACTGTAAACAGAGATTTAATTCAAGCTTTAACCTTGAGCTTCAAGCAAGGCACAAAAAATGATTAATTTCCCTAATTAGTCCCCCGAACTACAAAAAGCTCTGACTTCCATTAGGGATATGTAGGCATGAGGTTCACAAGGAATCTTAGCGAGCTAATCAAAAACCAAAAATAGTCAGTTTGTTTGTCTCTTTTAATTAATTCAATTTTCCCTCCTAATACAAAGGAGAAACTTTCCCAATCAATTAGCAACAAACACAAACACATAGACACATAGAAGGTTCACGTAGAGTACTACGAATATGTAGGGTGCTTAAAACCTTCCCTATGTATAACCGACCTCCCGGACTCCAGAATTTCTAGTCTAGATGAATCCCCACACTTAGCAAACTCCTAGGGTTTATTTGAGATCTTTTTCCCCTTCCTCTTTCGTAGGATAATTAAAAAGTTCGTGTGCTATCGTAGGAAGAACTGAAACAAAATTCATCCCGCAACGGGCGCTTCCCTCCTTCCAAATTTCGCGTAAAGGGTCTAGCGTTCCATCCTCCCAAGTGAAACGGGGAGGTAAAAAAAACGACACCACAATTGTCAGCATAGTCTGTTCAAAAGCATACTGTATGAGGTTGCGGTATCGTTTTCGTCATCCTCCCTCAAAAGGCTTACAGCTTAGCAGGAGTTGAAAATCACAAAACAAAACAAAGTAAAGACACAGTTTAAATGAGTGATAGCGAAATGATTGATTCAAGACAAACATATGTGATGCACTAATGATGATTATTAAAACAGATAGTGTCTATCATGAGCTGAATGTTTAAACAAACAAGAATGAAAAATTGCAAATGAAAGCAAAGCTAATGACCCAATAGTCCATCCTTCTAGACATTAGTTAGTCTTGTCATGATTAGGCATAGAAGTTATGATCACTATAGGGATCTTAGGAGGGTCCCTCAGAGTAATCAATTCGATCTTCAACAGATGTTGTAATGATTGAGCCACCGACATATTGATCTTGGTGAGTTGACGCTTAGGTACGTCTGGCTTTCGTCGTTGTTGTAGTGCCGGTGTAAAGATCAGAACTGCCGCAACAGATTGGTTGTGTTCATTACGACCTTTCTGATTGTGCGCCACATCAGTCCTTTGTGGCTCCTCAGGTGAGTTGAAATCAATGATCTTGTCATCAAGTAAGTCTTGAATCATATGCTTCAATGGTCCACAATCCTCTGTATCACGACCAGGACTGTTTGAATGGCAAGCACATCTTGCATAATGCTTGTGCCCGGGAGCGGGATTTGCTGGAGCTAAGTATGAAGGCAGTAGGGTTATCAAGTGCTGATAGAGCAATTGTTGTAGAACTTGAGACAATGGCATATGCAATGGAGTAAACTTTGATGCATCTGCTGATCCTTTTTCTTCTGGGTTAACAAGGTTTTTCAACTCGTCTTTCCCCTTGGCCAAGTTTAGAATCAAAACTTGGAATCAGATATTCTGAGCCTGAAGATTTTTGACTGATTGCTCGAGATCCATTTGTGCTGAAATAAACAACGAGAGAGAATGGGAAGCCTATTGCGGAAACCTGTTATGAAATGTTTATGAATGTAGATGCAATGTGTTCAAGGATCTTTCAAGAATCAAGCTCACCATATCGAGTGGGTCATCGCCTCCGATTCGGGATACCTATTTTCTGAATTTGAAGGCTTACAGCTAGAGGAAAATAAATCCTCTTGCCCCTTGATAAGTACTGAGTCTCTGAATTGGAAGTAGACAAATGGCCAGAGGAAAATAAATCCTCTTGCCCCTTGACAGGAATTCAGTCCTTGATATTGACACCTGCAAGTGTGCGCCCTGAATTCCTAAGATCCTTGAAAGGGTTAGTTAATCATGTTATGTTATGATGTCATGATGTCATGATATTATGCGAATGCAAATGCATCAGGTAAGGCATAAAATAACAAGGACAAACAGAACCTGCAAGGAAATTAGAGGGTTAGTACCATACACAAGCAAGTCACATAAGTGTTCTTAGGTTTAAAGGCTTGCGTGAAGTTCGACCAGGAGACTACCCTTCCCCAATAGGTACTTCTAAGGATAAGAGTGATTTCAGCAACGGGTTCTACCAGTTACTCAGAATTGTCAGCCCCTCTAAAGCACCCTCGAACATGGTACATGCATACCACGCAATGATACTTTAAGAGAAAACCTATCTGAGTTGTAGTATCGGGTCGCGACCATAACTTGACATGCATCAAGAATAGCCCTCCCACTACGTTCCTAAAAGTCAGGATGGGTTAAAGGTGACTAAAGGTCCTTGAGCTCTGACGCACCCAAAGGTACTGACCGCGACTTTACGTGTCTATAAATCTGATAACTGCAAGTGCACAGTCGTGTCGTGTAGTTTTAAAAGATATCGAATCCATAGGGACTATGAATCGATCTACCGTTATCTAAGGTTACTATGTAAAGCTAAGGCTACTAATAATTTGGTTGTTTCTAAGGGAAAAGTGAATTGTGAATTCTAAGAAATATAATAATAAACGGATATCAGTATGTATTTCGTCTAACTTAGGTGATCCGAAGGTCCATTGGCTATGGTTCTTATTTAATTAAAAATATTTATTAATTATGTCGTTTAAATGTCCTCCTCTCAAACTCTCACTCTGTTGATTTAGACTACTATCCTAACTCATAATGTACGCTCTCGCCATCCCATTAGATTTAGAAAAGCTTTTTGAAAATAACATAGTTAATAAAATGCTCGCTTTATGAAGACGTTATCTACTTAAATCTCCTAGTCTCAAAATCTCGCTCTGTTGACTCGGATCATGCTAGTATTCCCTAACGTACGCTCTCGCCATCCCGCGTCGGGTTTAAAAACACTTTTTGAAAATAAATAATTTCTAATTAGTTTTAATACGCTTTTGCCATCCTTAAAACTAATGTCCTATGTCTACTATCCAGTTAAAGATCTCAAACTCTCGCTCTATTGATTTTAACCTTTGTCGGCCTTAAAACCTCAAACTCTCGCTCTATTGATTTTAAGACTCTATTAATTTAAATTAGACATAAAACCAAAAACAAGTGATAGTTAATAAAACATAATTAAGCCAACTTATTTCGGATCCCACGGTTAACTTACTTTACATACCGATATCTTAATTAATTAGCCAGACATATTGATACGGTTAAACATGCATAAATCAGTTCGGTTTATAATAAAAGGCATATTACAAGGCATACAATATATCATGCAATTACATAATATAAAGGCAGTAAATAATAAACCTGAATGCAATAAATCTGAAATAAATCTGAATCTTGAAGTACTCGAACCTCCGCCACAGGTTGGCTGGATCGTTCTTCAAATATTATTGGGCGTAAAATTAAAGGTAAGTGTTATACCCCAAAATTTGCCCGCATATTTTTTCAAGAAAACTCCAATCTAAAAATTAGGAGTTTCATATAATCATGGATTTTTATTTCACAAATATCCTGACATATGAAATACTTAGTTTTTAGAATTTTTTATACAGTATTTTGGCTCGCTGTTGGATTTACTCTTACGCAAACGCCAAGTACTGTTTATTGCTTCACACACGCTATTTATTTGATATTTATTTACAGATAAGTTGTACTGACGCAATTGGTACAGAGTTAAATCTTTTGCAGGCGCAGAGTCCGGGATTCAGACTGTACTGGTAACAAGTAAATTATTATTAATTTTTGTTTCCCACTAACTTTTGTACTATATTCCATTATTTTCAAAATCTCTTTTCAAATCTCTTTTTCAAAAATCAAATCTTAACTTTATTCTACACATCTCTCTTTTTCCCAACACTATCATACACTTTCTTTCAAATCTTACTTCCACTCAAATTTTCCTTTTGTACGGAATCACTTCATTCCCCAACGTCTCTATCCTTCTTTTCATTCTATAAATACCTCTCATTTTTTTTATAAAATCTCACATCAAATTCTAAATCATTTCTCAAATTTCTACTTCATATCCATTCTCTCTTCTTCCCCCGGCAAAATGACGAAGCGGATGGAAACATGTTTTCTTATGGTCATCACCATTGCTACGGTGATCATGTCCTTCTTCTGTCTGCATAGTCCTGAAAAATGTTGACCTGCGATGGTTACACTCCCGATCATCTATTTTCTGTTGGTCATAGCATGGGTTATTAATCGTCATTCTTAAAGTTTGCCGTATCTCTTATTATCTTAAATGTACCGTTTATTCGTCGTACTGTTCATTATAGTATGTAATGTTTGTACTGTCAGTATTAAATGTTGTACTATTTGTCATATTGTTGCTTAAATATTCAGATAATATTTTGTGTGTTTTCTGCCAGTCAAATATTTATGTTTCTGTGCATTAAATGATTTTCAGGGTTATTATCGGTAATTTTGCTCGCGTACAGTAAATATTAATTATTTATTATGTCAGTGTTTTTTAACAAGTCATGTAAATAAACTTTCATCTTTCACATAAAACAAAAACAACAAAAAGAAAATTAACTTTGACTGTTGATTTTTCACTCTAGCTGTTACACGCCTGAATAGTCAGTTGACAGTCAAACTGCTGACAGTACAATTCTCCGTGTTTTGTACCATCAATCAAATCAAACTTTTGCATTTCAAAATTCCAAGATTTTTGTCCTAGAAGTCTTCTTAATATCACATGATTAGCAGAGACTCAGCACTGCACGAAAATCAGGTACGCTTAACTGTCTCCTACACAAACAGTCCCTGATTAGGGTTTCTTGTTTTTTCAGGAGAAACAAGTTTTTGAGACCTCAAATGGATTTCATGGACCTCCATATATCTCAAAGTACCATCATACAAATTTTCAGACTTCAATTCACTCAGACGCACCGTCAGCAGCTCAAACAGTCAACAGACGACCCGTTTGACCAAAAAGTCAACAGACAGTCAAAAATGAAATTTTTTGTCAACATCCATATTTTGTCAAAGGATTCATCATTTGATCATTGGATGATCATAATTCATCAAGGAAAGATCAAAAATCAACAAAACCCTAAGATTCAAAATTAGGGTTTTCTCCTAAAAAGTCAACTGATCTTTGACTGGTCATAACTCTCTCATCCTTCATCCAAAAAGTTAAAACCAAAGCTCATTTTGAAGGAAATTCAATTATCTTTCAAATGCAATTGATCCCATGGTCATTACATTCACCATTTGAAAAATATGAACAAAGACATTACAGGTCATTTTCAAAGTCAACAAAAAGACACTTTTTTTCAAAAGGACACACAAGGAGCATCAAAAATCATTTTGACATGAGACCAAAGACATTGGTTAGAGGACTCTTTGAGGTTTCTAAAAAGGGCAAGATCTCCTTCATATGACAAAAATTGAGGGATTTACACCTTGTTGAAGTTGGCTAAATTTTGGGAAAATGCATAAAACCAACATTGCTCAAAAATGTATTTTTTCCAAATGGGGCCAAGTTTTCATGGTTCAAACATGTTTGCCATGATATTATGGGCCTCCCACGACCAAGACAAAGCCCACACCATTTTTATCCATTTTTTGGTTTAATTTTATCCTATTTTAAGATTAAATGAAAATGGAAAATGGAAGGATAATGGATAGCTTAGTTTCTAAGCATGAGTCATCCAAGAATCTTTAATTTTCTGCAGAAGATTGAGGTACAAGGCAAGAGCATTGAAGAGAAGCAAGACTTGGTCAACAATTCAAAGGTTTTAATATAAAAAAAATCAAGAATTCAACAAAGGCAACCAAAGGCTTCTTGGCTTCAATTCTAAGCACAACATAGCTTATAAATAGCTTAGAGTACTTCACAAATAAAAAACCACGAATTCAGAATAGAATCTATGCTTGTAACCATACTTGTAATCACTTAAATTTTTCAAAGAAATTCCAAATTCGAATTTTGAATTCAAGTCAGTTTCAATACAAACTAAACATTCAAACACCTTCCTCAAGTATCACTGAACCTATTCCAATCATTTCCCAGCTTTGAAACCCACTGAACTAAGCACTACAGGTCACGATTTATTCAAAACTAATGGTAAACCCGTGCGTCCGCACGGGTTCTGGTGTGGCTTGGACTGAATTTTTCTTATACATATAATATTAAGCAAAAAAAAGGTGTTTTATATCAAATTGAAATATAGAAGTTTTAATGTTTAAACAAAAATATTAAATTAATTTAAAAAATTCAAAAATACTTTTTATTTATAGAATATGATATAATAATAATAATAATTAAAAAATGTATCAAATATTTAATACATTTAGGTTGTAATATAAACATTAAAAAAATATTCCATTTAAACAAAGAATAATTTGAGCCATAAATTGGAGTTTATTTTTGTGTATAATTTGACAAAAAGCTCAAGTTTATTTGAATCATCCAAATATGAATTTCGTATTAAAACATTCAAGCCTTATTCTTTGAAGTAAAGTAGCCTACCTTTATCAAAGAATGCCATAATACTTCATAAATCATTCTTCTGTGTTGCAAAGAGAAGCTGCTATCAATAACCACATATATATATTATTACAAACATTAACATGTAAAAGGGAAACCAAACCCTTCCAAATATTAATCATATTAATTAATCAAACGCATATCAGGAATAAAATACGAAAGACATAGTGTTTCTGATCGAAATATAGTATTTTCATCCAGTGATGTTCACCGTTATTGTCTGAGGATAAGTGAGTATTAAGTATACAAAATACATGATTTAAATCTTCCTCCTTCTCAAAGCATAAGGCACATGCCTTGTACATTTGTTAGAATCCTTCTCTTCATTAATTGATCTTATGTTGGTATTCTAATCAAATTAAATTTGACACTGCTCTATCGAGTCTCTCTTCAACAAAGTAAGAATTTAGATTCCACAAGTAAATTATGGCACTTCAATATACATTCTTAGTTAAATTCCACAAGTAAGAATTTAGAAATGGTATGATCCCATCAGTAAGAACTTGATCATAAAAGGTATTACCAATGAAGCCATGATATGATCCCAGCAACCAACTCTTCATATCTCCTGGAATAAAGTATGTCCCCAAATAACTTCAAAACAACACGAGAAAGAATTTAGAAATGGAGAAGTACATCAGTTCACTTTTAGAAGATATGCATCCATTTTCTGTATTCAAAGGTATCTTTTTATGGTGGGGCACAAAGATACCTTTTATGATCAAATTTCTCAGCTGTCAGTGGTGGCGGCATCGGTAGCTCCACGTATTGATTAAGACATTCTCAGCTTTTACTCTTCTATTCAGGTCTATCACTTGTGATTATTACACCAGAAAATATGAAGAACATCACCTTACAAACAAAGGTCAAGGTACATAGGCATCATGTCTAGGGGAATTTTTAAAACTAAAGTTATCATCACAGTAAAACTGACTAAGTATGAAACTTATCTATACAATCTTGGGAAATCTAAACAATTGACTGAGTCATTCGAATAATTCTCTCATTGAAAAGCATTCACATTCACATTCCTCTTGATACCAAAAAGGCATTACAATGAAATTCCATATAGATATTTCCTTTCAGCAAGACACTTTCCAGATAAAATGTTGCTGACATTGATGTAACCCACTGCATAAAAGAAGCAGAGCCTGTTAGTAATGCAGTTTGGAAGATAGGAGATCCTTACACAGCCATAAATAAACATGCATTGCGAACTATTTAATCCAATTATGCTTTTAAGGATGTTAAAGAACGTGAGCCAGTTCAAATTAGAACATTACCAGCTTTAATATCATTTTTGGAATTAACATGTACGACCACAATGCCGCTGTGTAAACACTGCTCAAAGTGCATCATCTGAGAAAGCTCATCGACCGTCCCTTTGCATATATATCAACAATTAACCCTAAGGGATTCCAGTAAGACCATAAAATATATTAAGCGTTTCAAACCGAACAGCGCTCACCTTTCTCGCATTTCCTGCTAGTATCTGCATCAAAGAGAAAGAGAAGTGTTGAATTCTTATAAATAATAAACTTTCATAAGGGACAATATTTGATAGCAACAAAGTGATTACCTCGAGTTTGAAAATGTGTTTCTTCTCTTTCGGTTCCTGGTGGTTACCATTGGAATCATCATCGTCATCTTCATCGTCCCTTTCAAGAATTATCTTCACAGTCAACAGCTGCACAAAAACACTATCCAATTATATACCTCACGTAGTACATCCGTCATGGCAGTCTCAGATGGGGAAACTCGAAGCTTTCGCAAGTGAGACCTATGAAAGGACTGCAGATCAAAAGATACAATTTTAATAAATCATCTGCAATGCTCTTATCTTGATAACAGTACATACATGCATTTTTCGGTAAGCCTTTGATAAAATGGTTTGCATGCTAACACTAAAAGTGTCCTTACCTTAATTGCATAATGTCGTCCATCAACACTACTTTGGTAAAGACCCTGTAATGAATACCAAGGAAGGGGCTCAGAAAAGTAAGCTCATTGAGGAAATGGAAAGTGTAATTCCACAAACACTTACCACTTTGGCATAGCTACCAGGACCAATCTTATACTCTCGAATGTATTCATTTAACATCTTGTTCCCGTCTTCATCCTGAAAGAGAGACATAATTAAGACACTACGTGAGGTATATAATTGGATAGTGTTCTTGTTCCCTTCCCTCACGAACATTACGAAAACATAACATGCCCAAATCTTGCAGAAGTTACTATATAAATGTGTTACCAAGTGATGCTCATATAAGCTTTCGTTCGGAGTATACTCAAACACCACCGTCCTTGTGAATGGTTCATCTTCTTCACACGTTGTCTCCAACTCTGATTGATTCAACTTGGGGACCCCTGCATTTCATATAATATGAATAAGACAAAATAGTTGATATGTAATGAATATGCAATACTAATTGGAAGAAATAGTCATCACAATAATACAAATAAGAAGACAACACAGATATTATAAACAGACCAAATCACCTGCACAATTAAACTCCTTTGGACATTCTGCAGCAACAACAACAATCGCATGGTCAGTTATGTCAAAAATATCCGAACTACTACTTATGAAGCACGAACTCTAATAGATATTTGGACACGACATGACACAGTCACTCAACACCGAAAAAACTTACTGTAGTTATAGCTTCTCACAACTACTACTTACCAAATCTGCATGGACAACTTCACTGACATTCAAAATTGTTTTATGCGCAGCCGCAACATGTTGGAATGCTCTCTTTAAGATGTTCTCACAATTCATAATATTAAAACCCGAGTCAGTCCAACCGATGGAGATGACATTGCTGCACCGACTTCAACAGGCAGCTTTAATACTCCAACAGCTGCAACAATAAAACACAACACAACTATCTTGAGAAAATAACTATCTTGAGAAAGTACATTGGAAATTATGATGACACTGCTGAATACTACTATTATTTCTCAAGAATCAAGATAATGATGAACATTAATCATCATGTTATGGGATTCTTGTTGTTCATGATTTACTTCTTTATTACAAAAACCAGTAACCACCTTCTTATGGCTACCCCAACCTATCAACAAAGGGGCGGAAAATAAACTGTAAAAATTGCAAGTTCCACCGGGCTCAAATACATACAGACAAGCTAGAAGCAAGAACCAAGTAGATTTCCGAAGCTCTTTCTAAAAATCTTTCGAACTGGAATGATTGTGAGCATGACTTTATGATTTGAGATCATTCAACATGTGTTCTTCCATATAAGTTGTTATGCACTGGTGAAGGTCCTCAACAAATGAGCCCTCCTTTTCAAAGAGATGAAACAATTACTTCATGACTGAGCATCTCAATAGGAAGTGTGCTTTTTGAGGCTGCAGTTATGGATCATCAACATTATGAATTGACACCTCTCAACAGCAGCTAATAAAATTATCTTGTGTGACAGATTCTGCTTCATGTCTGCAATTAAAAAACACATCATCAAGAACGTCGATCTTGACAATAATTTGACACAATAGAATAATTATAACACTTATATTTAAGGCATAGTCAACTGATTATCAAGAAAATGTTTTACTCTTACTACTTAAGAAAATGTTTACTCGGTTGTCACACTGGCAGCCACAGCAAATACGTAGTAGCTAAGTTGTTCGTTTTGTCGTTTCGTAACATTTGCAGAAAATGATTTTGTACTAAACCATCATGACATATATTGAAAATGAACCTGGTGAGGAGTTATGATAAGACACATAGAAACATCTTCTTTAAGGGAAGTATTAGAAACTGAACTCACAAGTTTTATATCATTGAATGACGATAGTGTTCCTGATACCATGGAATTCATCTTTGGTTTATTCAATTCAGAATTCTGCATAGTAAGATATGCATATATCAGCATGTATTTATCATTACCATGCTGCAATTGATCATGAAAAAGACGAGGAATGAAAGTGTTCGTATTTATTTGTACAATCATAAACTAAAGTTTATTGACAACAAAAACACAAAACCTAAAACCATTAAATCAGAAACGAATAGTTTTCCCGCATGACACCAGTCCTCAGTGTTTAAAAGGACACCAGTCCTTAGACTCCTCCCAATCGGCACAACCGGAGAATCCTGCATAGAAGCAAGTCTAATCTCATAAAGAAGACAAATTGATAGATCATAACACATCTACATTGTTATAAAACTAAATATGATGAAGAAAATAAGCTTTCTCAAGTTCATGTAAGCTTTCACTGCTTTATCAATTTGACGGGGCTCAAGACTCCTCCGTCTCCAACAATATTTGCTAAGTTCAGAAGCACTTTCTCATTCATCCAGCAGAATAAAACAAAGCAGTCCCAAACCTGCCCAAACAGTTCCAACCATACAACTTGTACCAAGCTAAGCTAACAACTTTATATAACTCTACATACGCACCTTCACACCTACACAAAATCAAACTAACAGTTACATAACCAGTTGGAACCATTCACACAGAAAAGTAGAATCACATTATAAATCCAAATAGATCCAAATATATCCCATATCAAGAATAATCATTGTTTCGGTCAAAACCCTAAATACTAAATCAAAACCCTAACTACAAAACTGACATGAAGAATCAAGATCTACTCACTCGGTATCGATTCGGTCTCACCACAGCTACACAATAGTTTTTCACCAAAGAAATTCCTACCCGGTTCAATTTTCCGAGTTTCAAGTTGCATTGTCAAAAGGTTAGGATCCGTGTCCGACTTCCTTTTTGGGTCACGAAGGCGGCGCACTGGAGCCATCAGAAACCCCACCGCCGGCGAATCTTAGCCCTTCCACGTAAGCTAACATCACTAAACCTGAAACAACAAACACTAAATCAAAAACAAAATCGAATCTCTCTGAAACTCAATAATGCAAATGAACAGTAAACATGAGTAAAATTTGAAAACCTAAAAATTAGGAAGGAGGAGGAATGGAAAGTAGAAGACGTGAATGTCTGTAGAAGCTGCGGCAGAGGATGAAGAAAGCAGAAGAGAGAGAAGGAAGAAGAAGGAAAGAAGGAATCACTTGCAGAGAGAAAAAAATTAGATAGAAAAGAACGTGAGAGAGAGAGAAAGAGAGTAAGAAGTGACGTTTTCTTTTTAGGATTGTGATTGGAAAGCAACATTGGGAGTAAGGAAAACATGAAAAAGGGTACAGATTGTGTTTAGAGGGGCAATTTGCCTTACCCGGTTCGGTTAGATCAGAAACAATAGGACAAATAGTACACAAGTTGACCAATAGAGAGAGCAAAATAAGAAACTAATAGTTAGATCAAAGCCAAAGTCAGAATTTAGTCACAAAAAGTATTATTTGGACACATTTTAACCCTCAAAATAATAGGTGGAATTTTTTAACCAAAGGGCAACTTGGTATTTACCAGGTACTTGTATTTTCTTATTTTATAGATAAAAGCAACTCGTATCTGATCATTCAGGCATGTTTAACAAGATGTAGACATATATTTGAACTTAGCTTAATGTCCTGATCATTTCTGGACATTTAATTAAAGTTTGGGGGCCTGTACACGAAACTACCATTTTAGGGTTTCTTAGTTCAAATTTAGGGTTCTTCGTTAGAACCAAAAATAGGACAAATTAAGGGCATGGTTGAATTCAGTAGATTGAGACGAATCGAATGGGCATGTCGCGCCAAATTTATATTCAAGTTTGACCCTATTCGCTATTTTGCAGGTTTAGAAGGTATCTATTACAGCGCTTTTATTACAAAAACGCTATTAAAGGTGCTGGCTGGAGGTTGAAGACGATGAGGTGTCCTCACCTCATTGGATAGAACGCGCGCGCCAGTGTTTTTGAATCCTGGGTTCCCATGTGCGCTTTCCATCATCTTTCCATGTGACCTCAATATCTGGGCCGTCTGATTTCATTAAACTCTCAATCCAACGCATCAAAACACTCATCCTTACCATGGTCTTCATTTAAATACCACACCTGATTATTATCTTTTTATTTTCTATTTTTTTAATCTCTTTGTTAAATTAATTAAAAATAGTTTTAAAAATCCAAAAAATACACAAAAAATATTTTTAAGTTTCTAAAATAATATTTTATTTTCTGATATAAAAATATTTTATTTTTCTTCATAATTTGAATATTTTGTGTAATTAATTATATAATATGCATATATTTATCTTTTAATTATTTTCACCCAATCAAAAATCATAAAAAAATTTGTTCTTTATATTAAATATTGTTTATATATTATAAACTAATTTTGTACATATTTGGAATAATTTTCTCTTCAAGTTTTAATTATTTGTGTAATTATTTATATAATTATGTATTAATTAACTTAATAGATTTCAAATCAAATTTCAAAAAAACAAAAAAAATTAGTTTTGTTTTAAATTTAATTAACAAGCATTTTTGAACATATTTTGAACTTAATTTTTAGGTTTGAAATTTATTTTCATCTTTTTTCCTCATTTTAATTTAATTAATCATGCATTAATTATTATTAAAATCAATCATAAAAATCCAAAAACATTTCTTTTTCTTGCACAAAAGCAGAAAACCGAGCGCGCGACAGAACTGGCAACTCTGCTGGGAATTTAAATTGCAAGAAATATAAAAGAAATGTTTTTGGATTTTTATGATTGATTTTAATTATAATTAATGCATGATTAATTAAATTAAAATGAGGAAAAAAGATGAAAATAAATTTCAAACCTAAAAATTAAGTTCAAAATATGTTCAAAAATGCTTGTTAATTAAATTTAAAACAAAACTAATATTTTTGTTTTTTTGAAATTTGATTTGAAATCTATTAAGTTAATTAATACATAATTATATAAATAATTACACAAATAATTAAAACTTGAAGAGAAAATTATTCAAAATATGTACAAAATTAGTTTATAATATATAAACAATATTTAATATAAAGAACAAATTTTTTATGATTTTTGATTGGGTGAAAATAATTAAAAGATAAAGATATGCATATTATCTAATTAATTACACAAAATATTCAAATTATGAAGAAAAATAAAATATTTTTATATCAGAAAATAAAATATTATTTTAGAAACTTAAAAATATTTTTTGTGTATTTTTTGGATTTTTAAAACTATTTTTAATTAATTTAACAAAGAGATTAAAAAAAATAGAAAATAAAAAGATAATAATCAGGTGTGGTATTTAAATGAAGACCATGGTAAGGATGAGTGTTTTGATGCGTTGGATTGAGAGTTTAATGAGATCAGACGGCCCAGATATTGAGGTCACATGGAAAGATGATGTAAAGCGCACATGGGAACCCAGGATTCAAAAACACTGGTGCGCGCGTTCTATCCAATGAGGTGAGGACACCTCATCATCTTCAACCTCCAGCCAGCACCTTTAATAACGTTTTTGTAATAAAAGCGCTGTAATAGATACCTTCTAAACCTGCAAAATAGCGAATAGGGTCAAACATGAATATAAATTTGGCGCGACATGCCCATTCGATTCGTCTCAATCTACTGAATTCAACCATGCCCTTAATTTGTCCTATTTTTGGTTCTAACGAAAAACCCTAAATTTGAACTAAGAAACCCTAAAATGGTAGTTTCGTGTACAGGCTCCCAAACTTTAATTAAATGTCCATAAATGATCAGGACATTAAGCTAAGTTCAAATATATGTCTACATCTTGTTAAACATGCCTGAATGATCAGATACGAGTTGGTTTTATTTTGAATAAATCGTGACCTGTAGTGCTTAGTTCAGTGGGTTTCAAGGCTGGGAAATGATTGGAATAGTTTCAGTGATACTTGAGGAAGGTGTTTGAATGTTTAGTTTGTATTGAAACTGACTTGAATTCAAAATTCTAATTTGGAATTTCTTTGAAAAATTTAAGTGATTACAAGTATGGTTACAAGCATAGATTCTCTTCTGAATTCGTGGTTTTTTTCTTTGTGAAGTACTCTAAGCTATTTATAAGCTATGTTGTGCTTAGAATTGAAGCCAAGAAGCCTTTGGTTGCCTTTGTTGAATTCTTGATTTTTTTATATTAAAACCTTTGAATTGTTGACCAAGTCTTGCTTCTCTTCAATGCTCTTGCCTTGTACCTCAATCTTCTGCAGAAAATTAAATATTCTTGGATGACTCATGCTTAGAAACTAAGCTATCCATTATCCTTCCATTTTCCATTTTCATTTAATCTTAAAATAGGATAAAATTAAACCAAAAAATGGATAAAAATGGTGTGGGCTTTGTCTTGGTCGTGGGAGGCCCATAATATCATGGCAAACATGTTTGAACCATGAAAACTTGGCCCCATTTGGAAAAAATACATTTTTGAGCAATGTTGGTTTTATGCATTTTCCCAAAATTTAGCCAACTTCAACAAGGTGTAAATCCCTCAATTTTTGTCATATGAAGGAGATCTTGCCCTTTTTGGAAACCTCAAAGAGTCCTCTAACCAATGTCTTTGGTCTCATGTCAAAATGATTTTTGATGCTCCTTGTGTGTCCTTTTGAAAAAAAGTGTCTTTTTGTTGACTTTGAAAATGACCTGTAATGTCTTTGTTCATATTTTTCAAATGGTGAATGTAATGACCATGGGATAAATTGCATTTGAAAGATAATTGAATTTCCTTCAAAATGAGCTTTGGTTTGAACTTTTTGGATGAAGGATGAGAGAGTTATGACCAGTCAAAGTTCAGTTGACTTTTTAGGGGAAAACCCTAATTTTGAATCTTAGGGTTTTGTTGATTTTTGATCTTTCCTTGATGAATTATGATCATCCAATGATCAAATGATGAATCCTTTGAAAAAATATGGATGTTGACAAAAAATTTCATTTTTGACTGTCTGTTGACTTTTTTGGTCAAACGGGTCGTCTGTTGACTGTTTGAGCTGCTGACGGTGCGTCTGAGTGAATTGAAATCTGAAAATTTGTATGATGGTACTTTGAGATATATGGAGGTCCATGAAATCCATTTGAGGTCTCAAAAACTTGTTTCTCCTGAAAAAACAAGAAACCCTAATCAGGGACTGTTTGTGTAGGAGACAGTTAAGCGTACCTGATTTTTGTGCAGTGCTGAGTCTCTGCTAATCATGTGATATTCAGAAGACTTCTAGGACAAAAATCTTGGAATTTTGAAATGCAAAAGTTTGATTTGATTGATGGTACAAAACACGGAGAATTGTACTGTCAGCATTTTGACTGTCAACTGACTATTCAGGCATGTAACAGTTAGAGTGAAAAATCAACAGTCAAAGTTAATTTTCTTTTTGTTGTTTTTGTTTTATGAGAAAGATGAAAGTTTATTTACATGACTTGTTAAAAAACACATACATAATAAATAATTAATATTTACTATACGCGAGCAAAATTACCGATAATAACCCTGAAAATCATTTAATGCACAGAAACATAAATATTTGACTGGCAGAAAACACACAAAATATTATCTGAATATTTAAGCAACAATATGACAAATAGTACAACATTTAATACTGACAGTACAAACATTACATACTATAATGAACAGTACGACGAGTAAACGGTACATTTAAGAAAATAAGAGATACGGCAAACTTTAAGAATGACGATTAATAACCCATGCCATGACCAACAGAAGGATCATTACAAATTCAATTTACAAAGGTATTTGAAACCACATACGAGCATTTAAAAGCAATTGAAAACAAGTGAGCTAAGCAAATTAAAGAGCCCATTGATAACCATGGATACAAAGGGTGCTAACACCTTCCCTTTGTATAACTTACCCCCTTACCCAGAATTTCTTAAAGGTCTTTTTTCTGTTTCTTTTATAAACCTTTCCTTAATTGGATAAAATAAAAGGTCGGTGGCGACTCTCTGATTTTCAAGCACAAAAGCAGAAACAAAAAGAGTCAGTTCGCGTATCTCTCCGCGAGAGGTATGGCAAAAAACCGAGCGCGCGACAGTAAGGAAAATAAAAACTAAATCTAACGTAAGGTTAGATCTATGAAAGCTTCACAACAATCTCCGGTGTAGAAATTGTTGTGAGAAAAAGAAAGCAATGAATGAAATAAAATGCGG
Organism: Vicia villosa; assembly: GCF_029867415.1. Lineage (NCBI taxonomy): Eukaryota > Viridiplantae > Streptophyta > Magnoliopsida > Fabales > Fabaceae > Vicia > Vicia villosa. The sequence continues at coordinate 134,194,014 of NC_081182.1, forward strand.
AAGAAAAATAAACGCTTGAAAAGTAATTCCGGCAGCACTTCGTTAGCAAAAATTCGGACCTGGTGGACTGAAGTATCAGCCTCCTTTTATAGCTGAGTGTAATATCCCGATCTTTTGACACCGATAATTATCATTTAAATGAGTAAATGGTAATTAGAGAGAGGTCATTGGTCTTATTCTCTATTAATCAAAAGAATGGTTATTAGAAGAATTAGTGGAGTGGTTAGAAACAAAGAGGATTGGTTAGAATGGAACTAAATGGCATTGTTGTAAATAAGGTTAAGTTGGAGGGCATAATGGACTTATCTAATGCTTGCATGTGTGTCATACCCCAATTTTTGACCCTAAGATCCCGCGTCTCAGACTTTGTTTAAATCACATCAAAATCATTTACGAGGTTCTCTGGTGCCTATTTCTTTTCTAGCTCACCTTCAGGGGAATCATCAGACACCTCTTTTCTCATTTTTTTTTATTATTTATTTATAGTCTTTATATTTTACTAACCATTAATCAAAACTCAAAAAAATATGTTTTTTTATTTTTTTGTTTCTTTATCAAATAGGGTTTGAAGACCAAAAAGTTCAGATAATGTTTCTAATCAAGGTTCAGAGGTTTGAATCAAGATTTTCTCATTGTGGTGGTGCTTGTCAAGTGGCTAAAAGTTGGTTCAATAGTGTTCATGATCAATCAAATGATATTGAGTTTTTGGACATTTATTTTGTTCTAGAATTTGATTCAAGACTAAGAGTGCAAGCATGATTGTTTGGAGTTCAAATTCATATGGAATTACTTGGAACTTAAAAATATTCATCATTGTTTAACACATAATTCCAAGTTGAAAATTCAAAGGCATTTACCATTCAAGGAATTCAAAATGCAAAATTAGCACTCATGATCCAAGATTTGTTTTACATGAACTTTAAAGGTACATTCATTCAAGAGGAATTAAATTCCTAAAGTTTCAAGCCAACGATACATCAAAGATTACAAAATTCAAAGCAAAAGTCTTTATTTCATACAAAGATCTAATTCATGACAATCCAAGATTTCATCATTATGGTTGCAAGAATTCAAATTTCTACATTTTATTTTACAAGAATTCAAAGTTTTGTGTGATCAAGATTGAAGTCACTTCATAAGTCCACCATTTTCTTTCAAACTTCATGTTTGGGCTTCGAGTTCACCATAGTCCCTCCAAGGCTTTTCTCTCCATCTTCATGTCAATGGTGCTCATCATATGCAAAGAAGAAGAGAATTTAAGATGCAATCAAAATCATACACAAGCATTCAAGAAAATAATGGTACAAAGTGAAGTTACTGTGGTAAATTTTCATTCACACCAACAAGTAATTCAAGTTCAAAGTTAAATCCAGGCCCAAGGTTCTTTTCAATCAACTGCAAAAACATTGCAAACAAAAAGAATGTGAATTGTTGGACTGAATGGATAGCATTTTCGGATTTGGGCTGCCACAAGAAGAAATTGACATTTTGTTTGAACCTGACCTCAACACAAACTCAGATTTTTCTCAGCCCACGTTATTCATTGCAAACCCTAAATTCTACACTATAAAAGCATTGACTCACACTGACACAAGGGACCTTTTTGCTCAGAACTTTTCAGACTTACTCAGAACAAAAAAATCAGAAAACTCACCTGAACCGAGCTTGACCGGAAACCACCGCCGGAATTCCAAAACCGCCGTGCCGGAGCTCTCAACCGCCACTGTTTTTTTATTTCTTTGCCTCAAAAGGTTGAGAACCTTCTTCTGATACCGAATTCCTCTTTACTTTCGTGACTCTTGCACTGATTGTGCTACATTTTTTAGTTTAGAACTTTCAAACTTCTTTTGTAGATCTGCAAGTTTTCGTTAACAATCCTGCAAAATTAGTTTTACATTTGAAATCAAAAGAGGAAACTGAACAGAACGATGTAAAAAAAATTTTACGTTTCTGGTTTTTTTTACCTCCGGCCATCGCGCCGGAGAAGCTCCGGCCGCTGTGATCTTATGTGAGCCGCCGTGAGTCTTCATCTATTCCGCCGTGTGTTCATCTTCTCCACCTTTTGTTCTTCATATGCTACTGTTAGTTTGATTGTGTTTTGATTTTTTCTACTATTTGTTTTTTTCGTTAAAGATAAGAAGAGAGGAGAGAGTTCTCTTTGTTTCTTCATTTAAAATGAATAATGTGATTTTACTTCCTCTCTTGGTTTCAATTAAGGGCTCACTCTCTCTTTTACCTTTTGTGTGTACCGAAAATTAATATAATAGTGAGAGAGAGTATCTTTTCTTTATAATACTAATAATGGTGATGATGTTTGTTTGGCTCACTCTCTCCTCTAGCACATACTGTACCGAAAATCAATGAAGGATAAGAGAGGAATCTTTGTTTTGGCTTTCAAAGTCTGACAGCAATCAATGCAATGTGCTTTTGTTATTTTATTTTTCATTAAGTGTTTTTTCTTTTCTTCAATGTGACAGGATGGTAGCACCGAGTGGTATTACTTAGATTTGTGTTTTTTTTATTTTATTTTCTTTCCCACTTTGCCTAGTGATTTGCGCCGGTTGCTGTGTGGGTGACAAGTGGCCATCGGAGCCACTTGTCCTCACCTGAGAAGATGATCAGAATTGTGATTCTCTATTTTTCTGCCTACTGTACTTACTGTGTACTTCTGATCTGGACCTTCCGATGTCAATACTGTGTTGAAGTTGACTAGATCAGATGGCTGAGATTTACTCTGTTTTATTTTATATCTTTATTTTATTTTATTTAGTTTCTAACTTTAGAAATTCATATTAATTTTGTTTTTAGTCTAAAAATTATGGAAAAAATTCACAAAAATATGTCTTATTATTTTACACCTTTTTTTTTTTATGATTAGTTTATTATGTTATTCTTGCTCTTTCTTCTTCATCTATCCTTCTTTTTTCTTTGTCCCGAATCGATAAAAGATTAAAAATGAGAGGAAGTCGTATGTGGTTGATTTGAATCCGAATTCATCCTTCCTCCATTATTAATCTTATTTACTAACTTTGATAACATACTTGACAAGTTTTCAAGATGGTTATCTTTAACAACTAACGACTAATTTTAATTTCCGCATTTTTATTATATTGTCCTTTATATTTACCGCTCTTATACTCATCATATCATCATATTTACTTTCTGCTATTTTTATTTTGTCCATTTGGACGTCATATTTATTCTCCGCTATTTTTCTTTTGTCCACTTGGACTATACTTTACTTTTATGCTAAAACATTAATAAACAAGATGAAACCTAAAAAACACTTAAGGACCAATGGACTGTGGATTATTATTTAACTGTTATCTTGCTTGTTATTTTGTCTGGTTGGATTGCTGTTGTGATGTGTGTAGGTATCTCCTCGAAAAGTCTTTGAAGGTTAATTCCAAAGCATTAAGATAAGGATTTCGCCCATTCACAATCGTTACTCTATCCGATTTCCGTCAGAAACTTATGTGATTCTTCGAAGATTTGCAAGTTCATTTGGGTCCCTAAGTGGTAATTTTGGTTTTGTGTTGGTAATCCAAAGGATGGGAATTCTTCCTTGACTCAATGTGTCAAGTTTCGACTTCTTATGTTGGTTAGATCGTTTTTCCCTAAACTTTTATTTTCCCGCACTAGGATAGCCTCTTCATCTCCTCCCACTTCTTAAATTTTCAAAGTCTCCTCTCTTTTTCTAAAAAACTTCTTATGTTTGAAATCCCTTTTAAAATCTTCTTTAAAACTATATTTAGCCCTTGTTGGCATTTTCTTTCAAAAGTAAGCACGATTAATCATTGTCATTAGTCACGCTACCCCACGATTTTAATATTGATTGACACGACGAAATCTTTTCCACGTGAGAGAGCTAGTGGCATACTTGTCGATTTTATCCAAGTTGGCGCCCTTCTCTCATTAGTGACGCAAAGAATTCGTTCGTTCTCATGTTTAAAATCAATGGCTGAGTATTCGCCCCGACGATGGTAAACGTGTTTATTCCTTTTAAACGTTTTTTTCTTTCCCTTTTAAAAGCGGAACTACATTAGCTCTGACTTCTCCATTGCACCGAGGAGGTATGTAGGCACAAGATTTAATGTCTTGCCGAGCTTATTTTAAAAATAAAACAAACCCTTTTTTCGCACACGATATCTTTTATAAAACACAGATTTTCAAAAAGGTTCCTGTGGAGTACCACAGATATGAGGGGTGCTTAAAACCTTCCCCTCGTATAATCAACACCCGTACCTAAGATCTCTTTTTGTTTTAAAAACAAACTTTGGGTTTTCTTCGTTCTTTCCCTTTTCCTTTGGAAACAATAAAGTGCGGTGGCGACTTTCACTGAAATATTGAGTCGAGTCAATTTATGGCTTTGATCTCAGATTTTCCCCGCTACAGAAAAATGGCGACTTCACTGGGGATATATTTTAAGTGTGTTAAGCCTATTTTTGTTTATCTGTGTGTTTTTTATTTGTATTATTGATATGTGCTTTGTTTGTTTTTTTTCTTTTTGGTGCTCGGTGGTTCCTCTGTGATGAGACAAAGTCCTAACCCGGACTTTGGTGAGTAACTTGAGATAGGAGGTGGTATGACCAATAGTTGCATGTCAGGAGCGATCCTTAACATGAGCATCATATGGTGGAACCCCAATCAGTGGAGGCCTCATGGAAGGTAGTAGATGTTGTTACGAGCTATCGTAGGAACGCTATTACTTTCAATAGTGAGTGTCCGTAGAAGCTGAATGGCCTAGAACCTTTTTAACCCATCTAAGCCTTTTTAGGATGTAGCGCAGAAACAAGGTCAAGTACCAATTTGAGCTTGTTGTCATGCGATGCTACGCTCAGACGAGGTCTTTTTAGGCATATTATTGGCGCCCATGAGCAATTGTGCGTGCGGGTAGTATCCGATAGAAGATTGAAAACTCTGGGAACCTTTGTAGAACCCGATCGGCAGGTACAAAATTCCCTAGTACATACCTTTGTGGGTGGTTCTTAACCTATGACTCCATGCTTGTGACGTCGGACTTTTGAACCTTGCTTGTGTGATTTTGTGTGACTTGATGTGCTCTTGATTGTGGTTGATGTATAAACCATGCATTCATGCATCCATGAAAACTCTTTTTCTTTTGGTTTTCAAGGAACTTAGAGGTCTTTCCTTGTAAACATCATAAGTTTCATCAAACTCAATGGATCTTGGGTGTTGATGGGGTGAAAATTCTAATCCACCAAAATGGATGATTGATTTTGATGATAACTTAATCGAAGCTTTAGTCCAATGTTTGAGTGTTTACAAGTTAATATCTTAAGTTCCTTGAAACTTAAAAATTAAAACAAATCATTGGCATTGCATGCATCATTCTACATTTGGTCCTGCTTTCTAAAGAAGTTTTTCCAGAGCCTTATTTCCTTTCTTATGGTATCATCAGTACAACACTCGTGCTAAGAAGAAATGGAAAGCATCAAGCAAGAGATTCGTGAACTCCGTGAAGAGGTGATTACTCTAAAGGCTGGTATGGAGCATCTGACTGCTCTGGTTGAGGCTCTAGTTGCTTCCCAAGTCAATCCTCCGGTGATGGAAGAAAGGATGGCAAAGGTCCTTCTTGAAACTCTAAACTCATCCTTTCCTAAGGGAATGGTAGTCCGTACACCTACTGAATCCCATGGAGAGGTGGATATGAAAGCGCTTCTAGAAAAGGATGTCCGAAAGGAATGTTTGCTTGAAGAAGGTAACTCAGCTGGTAGTGTGAAAAAGTTTGGTAATGACTTTTCAAAGAAGAGAATCAAGGGAGGAAACAATCATCATCAACATCACCATGTTTCCTATGTCATTCCTGTATCTAATTCAGTTCATGCAATTCCAGATTATCAGCAGAGTACTCGTCAACGAGCTCCTCCACCGAACGAGCAAAATCAATCTCAAAAGGGGAATTTTGATCCCATCCCCATGACTTACACAGAATTGTACCCTGCTTTGGTTCGTAAGAATTTGGTTCAGATAAGGTCACCGCCTCCTGTTCCCGAGAAACTCCCTTGGTGGTACAAAGCTGACGCCACTTGTGCTTTTCATCAGAATGCTCCTGGACATGGCTTAGAGGATTGCTGGCCTCTCAAGACTGAAGTTCAAAGATTAATCCATGCTGGTATTTTGACTTTCCGAGATGTTGGTTCTGATGTTCAAGCCAATCTTTTGCCAAAGCATGATTGAATCACTATTGATGGTAGCCTGAAGTTTGAAAGATGTTTCCTTCAGCACAAACCCAGATGGAGAGAGCCTTCTCAGTTTTTAGAATTCTTACTGATTTTCATTTGTAATATTTCTTGTTTTTCAATGCACTGTTGCATGTAGACACTTGTTTATTTTTTAATGTTAATGATAATACAATGATAATGTTTGTTTTGAAGTAATCCATTCGTTTCACTCATGTTTATTTGTTTTTTATGCATTATGATACCAAGTGCTTTTGCCAAACTCTTGCTTATGCAAAGATTGGAGGGAGGATGATGATATGAAAACGCAAAATTTCTGGTTGTATGCTTTTGAATAAGACCCTGTTGATGATGTACAGGCATTGTTTCAAATTCCCAAACACCGGAGATATAAGGAAGATAATCCCTTGTTAACCCCTTTGAGCCTTGAAGTAGGAGTTTCTTTTCTAAACGAAAAACCCTAATTTTTAACCTGGGGCAGGGTAGTGTTCAGTTGATTTGGCCGAGTGTTCATGTTTCAAAAAGGATTATGCATCCAAGTGTCAATCACGTCATATCCACATTAAAGGTTGGATCATGTGGAACCACAATGGTTATCCCCCGCGCATCAAAAGGATGGAAAGTATAAAACCACAATGATTATCCTTCATCCACCAAGTAATAAGGCAGTCACAACCCTCTCAAAAAGTCAAGACAAAGTCAATGTCACACGATTTGTTCAAATCAAAAGAAAAAAAATAATAAAAAAAAAGAGAGAAGAAAAAAAAAAGAAAAAAAAGCTCGCTAAGTCGGAAACTTGAAAACAAGTGACTTAAGCAAAAGTTAGAGCATCCCGCTGGATGACCAATTCAAAAGAATCAGTCCAGGCAAAAGTTAGGGAAATAAAAAAAAAAAGGGAAAGTGAAAAGTGAAAAGAAAGGACTACAGAGCAAAAGTCCTCAACAATGAACAGATCTGTGTGAATACAAAAACGAAGACAAAAGGGTGACTGCTATCTCCAAGAAAGCTTCATTGGATCATTAATGGCACAAAATCCTTTTGAGAGATGAATACTCATGTTGAGTTGACTGAACATAGGACTGGAGAACATCACGAAGTTGGGATGGGCTAAATAAACTTTGAGCCTAAAAATCATTTTTTCTGAAAACCGTGAACCATACCACGATGCAACCCTCAAAAGTCCTAATTGAAGCAGGGTTTATTTTGAAAGCATACTTAAAACAAGAAAGCGTTCCTGACTCCTATCGGTTATGCTGAAAACTTGTGTTGGTATCATAGGCATACAAAAATCAATGTCATTCCTTAACCAGTGATTCGTTCACAAGGTTTTGTGACATCCTTTCAATAAAACTTCAGGATTTACATAATTATTGCATTTGAATTATCATTCTCAGATCAAACATTTTTCTGCTTGTAAATACTTGTTTGACATTCAGGAAGCTTACATCTGATCATCAGTAGAAAACTAAAACATTGTCAGGGGCATGTTGTTTTCCCAATATAATGCTTTTACGAGTCTGATTACCCATATGGGGCAAAGATTGAAGACTCTGTCGACCAATCAAATGTGACAAGTACAATCAATCTGGGGCAGTTACGTCGAGATTCGACAAATCTCTCCAAGAATCTATTGATCTGGGGCAGATTATTCCAAGTCTTCATGATGCCAAGGATATCTATGAATCCTCTTCAAGCAAGTTCCTCTCATAGACTATGTAGTATGGGGCATGTTGTGAATTAAAAGTTACCTTGATCACCTCTTTAGCTTGAAGTACAAAGGTCGTTGCGATGATCAATCCAGAGTATGTCACTCTCTACTAAGAAGTTTTGAGATAAGCTGTTGACTGTTGGGTTTTCTCTCTCACCTTGTGTTGAGTTTTGAACTAAAATTCCCCTCAGGTTAATTCTTTTGTTATGATGATAACTTCTTATTTCTCCTGCAAGTTCATAATAGTGCTTTTCTCTAAGGAAATTTTCTCTGATCCCCCCATATTAGAGTTTGCAAGGATGTGTTGTTCTATCCCTTTTGGTAGAAATTGATGATATGGTATCCCTCTTAGAGGTTGATAGTTCCCAAAGAGTTTGCTTGGTGTGCATCTCCAATAAGTTTTCCCTCAGTGCGGAGTTCACGTTGTTATTCTTTCAGTGGATTTATGGATATTTGAACTTTGAATTTGAATTTTCCACTTAGTTAGTAGCTTTCTCTTGAGCCTTGTAGCAAGATTTTGTTCCTTCAACGACCTCGGTTTATCTACAATTGAATCCTCAGCCGTGTTCCTAGCATGGATCTTCAGAAGAATGTCTTTTGATATCTCCAACTTTTTGAGATTCACCAAGTGTCTGTTGTATTGTGATGTCTTGTCACTTCCTAGTATTTTTGTGTTTGTTTTGTCAGCATATACATGACATTCATTCATTCATACATGCAACATGCATAAAAAAATTAAAAAGAAAAATATATTCATATCCATTCTTGCATTTCTTAATGTTTTGATCCACTCTGTTTGATGTTGTTATCCCCCAAAGTATATGATCTCTCTGCATTAGAGTGTCTACCTTAAGCAGAAAGTGTTTATCCTTTCTAATTCCCCACAGAGTTTGTTCCTCGTGGAAGAATTTTGCTTCAGTGTTCCTCCTCAGCTCATTTGTCAGGATGGAACTAATCCCCATTTGAGTTTATTCCTCAAGGGGCAAAGCTTTGTTTGACCATTTCTATCCGGTTTATTCGTGGAGTTGAACTTTGATCTCTTGAAGTACTATGTTGGAACCTCTCTAGGATAAGAAACCTAGATCGAGAAGGCATTTATTTTGCACCTCTTGAGGATTTTGTTTTCCTTAACAATGGAGAATCTGTTTATGATTGGTATCAGATATTGAAATACTTATTTTCCATCAGTGTTGGAATTTGTGCTTGAAAGCAAGGGGCAGGTTTTGACTTTGAGCAACTTATGTTATCCCCATCATGTTTTGGTTGACAAAAAGCCTCTTTATTTGAGCAAGTTTGTATGTCTTCACATATCAATCTTATTTTCAAAGCAAGTGATAATCTCTCAGGCTTTATGAACTTCTTGATCCAAGTGGAAGAAGCTCAGCAAATGGCAAGTCCCTTCATCAGAAGTGACAATTTGCATCCTAATGGAAGAATCTCAGCAAATGGTAAGTCCCTTCATCAGAAGTGACAGTTTGCATCCAGTTCCTTTTCTCAAGCCACGTCCTTGATTAAAGAAGAAGTTGATCCCTATTCTTAGCGGCAACTTATTATTCTCAGCAGCTTATCGTCAACTATTGAGGCGGTAATTCATCTTCTTCTACCTTCAACTATTGAGTTGGTAGCTTATCGTCAACTATTGAGGCGGTAATTCCCGCATCTTCAGTAAACGTTGATGTTCAGAAGAAGTTTCCTGCATCTTCCAGTAAAAGTTGATGTTCAGATGAAAATTCATGTACCTTCAGTAAAAGTCGGTATTCAGGTGATGCTATTCCTGCATCTTCAGTAAACGTTGATGTTCAGAAGAAGTTCCCTGCATCTTCCAGTAAAAGTTGATGTTCAGAAGAAGTTCCCTGCATCTTCCAGTAAAAGTTGATGTTCAGATGAAAATTCCTGTACCTTCAGTAAAAGTCGGTATTCAGGTGATGCTATTCCTGCATCTTCAGTAAACGTTGATGTTCAGAAGAAGTTCCCTGCATCTTCCAGTAAAAGTTGATGTTCAGATGAAAATTCCTGTACCTTCAGTAAAAGTCGGTATTCAGGTGATGCTATTCCTGCATCTTCAGTAAACGTTGATGTTCAGAAGAAGTTCCCTGCATCTTCCAGTAAAAGTTGATGTTCAGATGAAAATTCCTGTACCTTCAGTAAAAGTCGGTATTCAGATGATGCTATTCCTGCACCTTCAGTAAAAGCTGGTGTTCAGAGAAGCCTTTGTATCTACATCTTCCAGTAAAAGTCGATGTCAAGATCTTTTTCTACCTTCAGTAAAAGCTGATAGTCCACCTTCAGTAAAGAGTTGGTGTCTTCTCTTCCTACCTTCAGTAAAAGCTGGTAGTCCACCTTCAGTAAAGAGTTGGTGTCTTCTCTTCCTACCTTCAGTAAAAGCTGGTAGTCCACCTTCAGTAAAAGTCGGTGTTTTCTTTTGTATCCACATCTTCCAGTAAAAAGTGGATGTTGAGATTCTTTCCTACCTTCAGTAAAAGTCGGTAGTTCACCTTCAGTAAGTTGGTGTATTCTTTCATCTCTAGTGAAAGATGATGCTTTAACCTTTTTGGTGCGGAATGTTTTCCCCATTGAAGTTTCTTTTTCCAACAAAGTCTCGTTCCCCCAGCGGAGTCTGTGTTCTTTCCCCAGCGGTTTCTTGTTTCCCTCTCATGGAAGTCATGTGCATTACATTCATAATCATAAGCATTACATTGCATCTTAGGGCCAAAAATTGTGTATTCTGTATTTAAGTCTCTTCAATCACGTCGAGACGAAGATTTCAATCTTCATATCTCCGGATAGAAGAAACTTAAATAGGGGCATCTGTCATACCCCAATTTTTGACCCTAAGATCCCGCGTCTCAGACTTTGTTTAAATCACATCAAAATCATTTACGAGGTTCTCTGGTGCCTATTTCTTTTCTAGCTCACCTTCAGGGGAATCATCAGACACCTCTTTTCTCATTTTTTTTTATTATTTATTTATAGTCTTTATATTTTACTAACCATTAATCAAAACTCAAAAAAATATGTTTTTTTATTTTTTTTGTTTCTTTATCAAATAGGGTTTGAAGACCAAAAAGTTCAGATAATGTTTCTAATCAAGGTTCAGAGGTTTGAATCAAGATTTTCTCATTGTGGTGGTGCTTGTCAAGTGGCTAAAAGTTGGTTCAAGAGTGTTCATGATCAATCAAATGATATTGAGTTTTTGGACATTTATTTTGTTCTAGAATTTGATTCAAGACTAAGAGTGCAAGCATGATTGTTTGGAGTTCAAATTCATATGGAATTACTTGGAACTTAAAAATATTCATCATTGTTTAACACATAATTCCAAGTTGAAAATTCAAAGGCATTTACCATTCAAGGAATTCAAAATGCAAAATTAGCACTCATGATCCAAGATTTGTTTTACATGAACTTTAAAGGTACATTCATTCAAGAGGAATTAAATTCCTAAAGTTTCAAGCCAACGATACATCAAAGATTACAAAATTCAAAGCAAAAGTCTTTATTTCATACAAAGATCTAATTCATGACAATCCAAGATTTCATCATTATGGTTGCAAGAATTCAAATTTCTACATTTTATTTTACAAGAATTCAAAGTTTTGTGTGATCAAGATTGAAGTCACTTCATAAGTCCACCATTTTCTTTCAAACTTCATGTTTGGGCTTCGAGTTCACCATAGTCCCTCCAAGGCTTTTCTCTCCATCTTCATGTCAATGGTGCTCATCATATGCAAAGAAGAAGAGAATTTAAGATGCAATCAAAATCATACACAAGCATTCAAGAAAATAATGGTACAAAGTGAAGTTACTGTGGTAAATTTTCATTCACACCAACAAGTAATTCAAGTTCAAAGTTAAATCCAGGCCCAAGGTTCTTTTCAATCAACTGCAAAAACATTGCAAACAAAAAGAATGTGAATTGTTGGACTGAATGGATAGCATTTTCGGATTTGGGCTGCCACAAGAAGAAATTGACATTTTGTTTGAACCTGACCTCAACACAAACTCAGATTTTTCTCAGCCCACGTTATTCATTGCAAACCCTAAATTCTACACTATAAAAGCATTGACTCACACTGACACAAGGGACCTTTTTGCTCAGAACTTTTCAGACTTACTCAGAACAAAAAAATCAGAAAACTCACCTGAACCGAGCTTGACCGGAAACCACCGCCGGAATTCCAAAACCGCCGTGCCGGAGCTCTCAACCGCCACTGTTTTTTATTTCTTTGCCTCAAAAGGTTGAGAACCTTCTTCTGATACCGAATTCCTCTTTACTTTCGTGACTCTTGCACTGATTGTGCTACATTTTTTAGTTTAGAACTTTCAAACTTTGTCCCATAAAATAGAAAACCTTGTTGAGTATTCTCACGTTCCAGAAGATGCTCAAATTGCCGAAACAATACCTCCTCTGTTAAGTCCGTACAACATCTTCAAAAGACAAAGAAGTGTCACCAGAACCATCCGAAATCTCATCTCTACAAATCGCCCTCATATGAAAGAATACGTTCAATCATCTCGATTAGACCAATGCAGCTTAAGAGCTACAAACCAAGAACAATATGTAGATCTAGAAATTCCCCAGTATCTCATTAACCATTGGAAGACTGAAGGATATACAGCCTTACACTTTGGAGCTGTTAGACTCATCCTCTCTCTTCATGGAAGGAAGAACCAACCTGTTTTTTGCAAAATAGCTCTACTGGACTCCAGCTATCTCCACTATGAGAATGCTGTGATAGGAACTGTTCTTACTACACTTCATGCAGGAAGCGTGGTTCTCACCATCTTTCCAAACTATAACGTGAGTCTTAATGATAGTACTTTGTCCACCAGACTGAAAGTACAGGTCCAGATCACCGGATCTGACCAAGTTCCAGAAGCCATGTCAGCTACCCTCCATCATCAGATAATATACCGCTTACAAAATCACTCGATAGATCTTCCTCTCTCAGGATGCTCTTCTGATTCACTATTAGTTGTCACTAATAGAGAAGAAGATGTACCCTCCATAGTTCAGATTCCAAGAAGAATCACAAGGGAAGAATTAACCCAGCTAATTCCCCTTGAATGGATAACGAACTACGAAAAACTCCATGCTGACTAAAGACCTATCCAATCGCAAGAAGCTACTTTCAGAAGATCTGTTGACAAGAGGGTCAAGACAATTTTCAAAAAGCCAGACGAAGGATCGAGCTCGATATCTCCGATCTTCCAGACAATGATGATTCAACCAATTCTCAAAGAAGACTGGTGTCCTATCTATGCTGTTACAACAGAAGGAAAACCCATCTACACTGATAAAATAGATGGCCACTTCATTTGGGATGTTGATCCAACAAAGTGTGACCCAGATTGTGACTGCTGGATGCATGACAATGATATTGACAGAGATATCATTCTTCCCAAGACAAAGAAAAAAGGAAGGTGTAAACCCTCCCCATCTCCTCAAAGGAGATCTGATCCAGACAATGGTCCATGGGTAGGAATCCATGAGAAAAAGAAACCCCTCTGCATCTATGAGGAAGGACTTAAAATCCTCAGGAAAGAAGGGTTGTTACCACCAGATGATCCAACTCTTATTTCATGGTCACCAACAGACCATTGTAAGCCACTACATCCTCCGGCTGTCACTCAGCCAATTCCTTGTTTTATGTATTCCAATGCAACTCAGGAGTACGACCGGCAATTCCCTGCTTTGGAAAGAAAGATGGATCCAATCACAGGAAGAACATCTAAACCCTTCATTCATCCGAGTGAAGTTCAACCTGATGGGAAATTTAAACCATCAACTCAAGCTGAAGAAGTTCTCAACTGGCAATCAGAAAATATGGTTTCTCAAAATGAAATTCTTCAAAACCTTGATAAAAAGGTAGATAAAATTGCTGAAAAAATAGACGAAACTGATGAGAACCTCACAGTTTTATCCCAAAAAATACAGAAACATTACAGAAGCCTGAAAGCCCAAGTTTCCCAGCTGGATCGAGATTTGCGACAGATGTTAGAAGAAAGAACTTTTGGCAAAACATTTGACCAAAAGGAAAGAGAAATTAGAAGTCTGCAAGGCCAAGTAAAAGAAATAGATGATTTCTTGAAAGCCTCTCATGAACGAAAGCCCAAGCCGGTTGAAAATTCTTTCTTTAACCCTCCTTCTTTTCCTACATATTTCAAACAACTAGAAAGGCCTTCTCCTTTCTATCCCACCTATATTTCACCACCACCAAACCAGGCCAAATACATACCTACAGCCTACAGACCAAGATCTTCCAGAACTACCTCTACCTCAAAGACGAAGGGGAAAGCTGCCTGCTTAAGCGCTTCATCCTCAGACTCCCTAGATATTACTGAAACACTTCCTCCAAATATCCAAAAGGAAGAAGAAGCTCCTGAAAAAGGTTTCCAAGCCATGGCAATCACAACAAATTATGAATCTCCCCGAAAAAATTACTCCAACACATCAACACAAAAGGCAGATGAGTCTTCCTCAAATGGTGACAACGACTCTGATCAAGAATCATCTTCTGATGAAACATTAAAGTCTTTTTCAAATAGATCAGAATCCGAAGACAACTTTATCCCAAGACTCTTCATGGCAAATGTAAAAGATGAAGAATCTTATTTTGAAGAGGAGACTCCTAAAGAAACCTTACTCCCTGAAAAGACTAAACCAAATGGCGGTCCTTGGTTCACCTTTGATGATATTCCACCGAGCCGTTGGAGAAAGAGACTACTTGAATTTGGAGCCTGGCTTGACACCCAGATGATGAAAACAAGTGCCGACAGCTATAAGATCATTGAAGAATTTTGCTGTAGAATGACAGGCACGATGAAAGAATGGTATCACAATCTTGGAGCCTTCAAACAAGATGAGTTACATCGTCTTGAAACTACAGCTAATATTCTTGGAGTTCTTCACCGAGAATTTATCGGTGATATGGAGATATTTGATAGAAAAAATAGGCAAGAATTCTTTGAGATGAAGTGCTGCTCTCTCAAAACAAAGGACCTCGACAAACATTATCACAGGATGGCACAGAGGTATTACGTCCTTAATGGATACAATGACCCCAGTCTCAAGAATACATATGTCTCATCCCTACCACAAGAACTCCAGCCAGAAATTCACAGGATGTTAGCCGCAGCTCAAAAGGATATTAAAACCATGAGTCTTGGACAGATTCATCAGGTGACGTTAGAAGCACTTGAAAAGCTTTGCAGTTTTCATCACCAATTTTCAGAAGTGATAGAACAGAAGTCAAGGTTCACCCAAGCATGTAAGAAGCCTTACCTGGAGATTAAATGTAAAGACAAAAGGTGTAGCTGTACAACAAAAAAGAAATATAAAAAACACACCAAATCTCACAGGAACTTCAAAGGAAAGAAAAGAAAAAATATGAAGTTCTTTAGAAGAAAGTCTTTCAGAGGGAAAGGGAAAAATCAGAGATGCTTTATTTGTGGGAAAAAGGGGCATTTCTCTAAAGAATGTCCTAATAATACCCATAAAGCTGCAAAACTGATTAACTCTCTCCAACCTCTAGAAGGGGATTTGGAATCTTTATACTCTGAACAAAGCTCGGCTGATGAAGAAACAGTCTTTGCACTTCAAGACTCTTCGTCTGATGAAGCATCATTTTCAGAGTCAGAAGATGACAGACATCTCCCTGTTTATTCCTTCAAAGAGATAAGCAGTTCCCTTCCTACAACCCCACTTCCTTGTGTTGAAGTTCACGTCCTTGCAACAAAGTATTCTCGTCCGAAGAAGGTTATAGCTTATATGGACACTGGGGCTCAGATTACAATGATGAATCCCAGCATTCTCCCAGCAGAATCATGGGAATCACATGCCGCATACTTTGTAGCAGCAGATGGAAAAGTCTTCAAGACAAATTTAATGACCAAGGAAAAAATAGGAATTAAATTTTTCCCAGACTGCATAGTCTGGACCAAGGTCATCGGCAGTAATCTCCCTAACAAAGACATTGTGGTAGGAATGGATGTTTACTCGGCAGCAAGTAAACTTCAGATTCTCCCCACTGGAATCAAATTTAAAAGAGAATTCAAATCCTATTCTGGGATATTGAAGCTATATTCACTTGCTAAGATTCCTGCTGGCTATGAGGAAATCAAGTCCAACCTTCTCAAACTATGTGCAGATAGCCATGAAAAATTCCAACACCCAAAACCTCTATGGAAGAATAAAGACTTTTTCGTTCAACTTCCCTTCAAGCTCAACGAAGATGTTAATCCAACTAAGGCCACCCATCCAGGAATGAGTCCATCAGATTACAAATTAGCCAGAGAAGAATGCAATCAGCTGCTCAAACAAGGCTTGATAGAACCCACTAAATCAGAATGGGCTTGCCAAGCATTCTATGTAGAGAAGAGGTCTGAAAAGTTGAGGGGAAAAAAGAGGCTAGTAATTGATTACAAACCTCTAAATCATTTTCTAAAGGATGATAAATTTCCCATTCCAAAAGCCTCGTCCTTGAATGTTTTCATCAAAGATGCTCAGATTTATTCTAAGTTTGACCTCAAGTCAGGATTCTGGCAATTGGGTATCGATCCCGATGATCGTTACAAGACGGCGTTTTGCATTCCTAACGCCCAGTATCAGTGGACGGTATTACCATTTGGACTTAAAGTAGCTCCGTCACTCTTTCAAAAGGCCATGACCAGAATTTTTGAGCCCATCCTCAACAGTATCCTCATCTATATTGATGATGTACTGCTATTCTCAAAAAATGAAAAAACCCATAAACAATTATTGGGCCAATTCCTTCAAATAGCCCAACAGCATGGAATGATGCTCTCTGAAAAGAAAAGTCAATTAGGACAGACAGAAATTGATTTTTTAGGCATGCACTTCTCCCAAGGGAAATACCAACCCCAACCTCACATTGCTCAAGAATTGTTAAACTTTCCTGATGAAAATCTCACAGTCAAACAAATCCAACAATTTCTCGGTATAATTAATTATATCCGGGATTTCCTGCCGAAACTAGCAAAGTACACTAGTCCTCTATCCCAAATGCTGAAGAAAAAACCTCCGCCGTGGGGAACACAGCAAACTGAGGCGGTGAAAGCTTTGAAAAAGATCGCACAAACTCCTCCTGCACTGAAAATCCCTGGAGATGGAAAAAGAATTCTTCAGACTGATGCTAGTGATCACTATTGGGGAGCAGTTCTGATAGAAGAACTCGAAGGGAAAAGATACTATTGTGGTCATGCCAGTGGCCAATTCAAAGAAGCTGAAAAACATTATCACACCACATACAAAGAAGCCCTTGCAGTAAAAATGGGAATCCAAAAGTTTGACTTTCACCTAAGAGGCTACCAATTTGAAGTCCAGATGGACAACTCTTCATTCCCTAAGATCCTTGAATTCAAAAATAAAATGCCCCCTGATCCTCAAACTCTTCGGCTCAAAGATTGGTTTGCCAGATATGATTTCTCGGTAAAACATATCAAAGGAACTCAGAACCTTATCCCTGATCTACTATCTCGACCCATGAAACCCATCCAAATCATCACGGCCAAACACACTTTCCCTCTAATTCTTATGGTCAAACCACTACCAACCCGGGCATCCACAACAAAGAATCTTCCTCCAGGAATAACGATGTCTTCTTCACCGTCCCAGCTCAAACAATATGCCAGAAACAACCTCTTTTATTACATGACAAAGATCATAAGAAATAAACTGCCAGATCATAGTCCCTATTTCCCAGATACACCATTCCTCCTACCAATCCTGATAAACCCAAATAAATTCACAAAGAATCATTTGTGGTATATCTGGTGTGCCACCTGTTTGTATTATATGCCTGTTCTTATTCCCACTGAGGCCATGTATCAACATATAATGGACCCTGAGAAACACAAGTCTTTGATCTGGACTACTCTTGAATGGTATTCTCCATTACAATGGTGGAGGGATCAATTAAAACCAGTCATGGATGAGGTCACAGAACGAAGATTATCTTCAGAAGATATTGGCAAACTCAAGTCTGTTTTCTTTCTACACAGGCCCTATATGACAGATCCTACAACAAAGCTGCTTAACTACAAGAGTTATGTTCACCTATGGGAAACCATTGATGAATATCCTCCCAGTCTAAAAGTCACAAAGGAATTGTTGGAGTATGTTAACTACATCAATCTCCATGATCCAAAAGGCTATGATGTTAGTTCTACTTGCATACATCATGAAAAGTCCAGAAAACCAGAAATTGGGGAATGCTCAGCTCAAGCCACACAAGAAAAACCATATTCACCAATGGAAGCTGAATTCTCTGAAGGACAGGTGGCAGAAGCTAATGCGAGATTATCGGATCACACTTACATGATGGACGACATCTGGCTGAATGAGTCATCTCGATATGAAGACTGCTTTTCTGATGGAAACTTATCCGATCAGAATATGTCCCCCTCTCATGAACCTATTATCAAAGACTAAATGGACAAGTGTTTTTGAAAAATCACAATAAATGGACAAGTGTCCTCCAAAAATCTCTAGCATGGTCATGAATAGTAACTTTTGTCTTTTTGTATAATAAGACTACAATAATGTAATCCATAAGGGATAAGTGTGTCGTAAAAGGCATTCATATAATTTGAAATGCCATGTTTGTGAATAGTGTTGCTTTTGTCTTATTTGCCCCTCCTTGGCTATAAAAGGAGCACTCTTGTAACATATTTTCATCAAGCAATCATAAATAACTTCTCTTGTGTGCTTAAGAACAAATATGTTCTAAAAATCTCTTCTTTCTCCCTCAAAGCTTTAGTTATTGTATTCATATCATAATTCCCCCATAGATGGAAGTATGCTCTACACCTGCCTCTTTATGAGGATCTTGTGTATCAGAAAACATCTGACCATTGATCCATACTACGGTCCTTGCTGTTATGAAATTTCAGTTTTAATTGTTAGTCTGTGTTATGCCTATGATTGGCTTTTGATGACGAAACAGTTACGACTGGGTTTCATGATATGTGAGGCTCCCGGACAGTGTGGTATCAGAGCCTGCACAGAAGGAAGGGGTGCATATGGTATGAATATAATAAAGAGAGTGAGTAAGGGAGAAAACCTCTTATACATGGAAACCTCTGAACCAAACACTCAACCTATTACTACTACCTCTTCTTTATCGCTTCCAAAACTCTGTAAAAAGACTTTGTCCCATAAAATAGAAAACCTTGTTGAGTATTCTCACGTTCCAGAAGATGCTCAAATTGCCGAAACAATACCTCCTCTGTTAAGTCCGTACAACATCTTCAAAAGACAAAGAAGTGTCACCAGAACCATCCGAAATCTCATCTCTACAAATCGCCCTCATATGAAAGAATACGTTCAATCATCTCGATTAGACCAATGCAGCTTAAGAGCTACAAACCAAGAACAATATGTAGATCTAGAAATTCCCCAGTATCTCATTAACCATTGGAAGACTGAAGGATATACAGCCTTACACTTTGGAGCTGTTAGACTCATCCTCTCTCTTCATGGAAGGAAGAACCAACCTGTTTTTTGCAAAATAGCTCTACTGGACTCCAGCTATCTCCACTATGAGAATGCTGTGATAGGAACTGTTCTTACTACACTTCATGCAGGAAGCGTGGTTCTCACCATCTTTCCAAACTATAACGTGAGTCTTAATGATAGTACTTTGTCCACCAGACTGAAAGTACAGGTCCAGATCACCGGATCTGACCAAGTTCCAGAAGCCATGTCAGCTACCCTCCATCATCAGATAATATACCGCTTACAAAATCACTCGATAGATCTTCCTCTCTCAGGATGCTCTTCTGATTCACTATTAGTTGTCACTAATAGAGAAGAAGATGTACCCTCCATAGTTCAGATTCCAAGAAGAATCACAAGGGAAGAATTAACCCAGCTAATTCCCCTTGAATGGATAACGAACTACGAAAAACTCCATGCTGACTAAAGACCTATCCAATCGCAAGAAGCTACTTTCAGAAGATCTGTTGACAAGAGGGTCAAGACAATTTTCAAAAAGCCAGACGAAGGATCGAGCTCGATATCTCCGATCTTCCAGACAATGATGATTCAACCAATTCTCAAAGAAGACTGGTGTCCTATCTATGCTGTTACAACAGAAGGAAAACCCATCTACACTGATAAAATAGATGGCCACTTCATTTGGGATGTTGATCCAACAAAGTGTGACCCAGATTGTGACTGCTGGATGCATGACAATGATATTGACAGAGATATCATTCTTCCCAAGACAAAGAAAAAAGGAAGGTGTAAACCCTCCCCATCTCCTCAAAGGAGATCTGATCCAGACAATGGTCCATGGGTAGGAATCCATGAGAAAAAGAAACCCCTCTGCATCTATGAGGAAGGACTTAAAATCCTCAGGAAAGAAGGGTTGTTACCACCAGATGATCCAACTCTTATTTCATGGTCACCAACAGACCATTGTAAGCCACTACATCCTCCGGCTGTCACTCAGCCAATTCCTTGTTTTATGTATTCCAATGCAACTCAGGAGTACGACCGGCAATTCCCTGCTTTGGAAAGAAAGATGGATCCAATCACAGGAAGAACATCTAAACCCTTCATTCATCCGAGTGAAGTTCAACCTGATGGGAAATTTAAACCATCAACTCAAGCTGAAGAAGTTCTCAACTGGCAATCAGAAAATATGGTTTCTCAAAATGAAATTCTTCAAAACCTTGATAAAAAGGTAGATAAAATTGCTGAAAAAATAGACGAAACTGATGAGAACCTCACAGTTTTATCCCAAAAAAATACAGAAACATTACAGAAGCCTGAAAGCCCAAGTTTCCCAGCTGGATCGAGATTTGCGACAGATGTTAGAAGAAAGAACTTTTGGCAAAACATTTGACCAAAAGGAAAGAGAAATTAGAAGTCTGCAAGGCCAAGTAAAAGAAATAGATGATTTCTTGAAAGCCTCTCATGAACGAAAGCCCAAGCCGGTTGAAAATTCTTTCTTTAACCCTCCTTCTTTTCCTACATATTTCAAACAACTAGAAAGGCCTTCTCCTTTCTATCCCACCTATATTTCACCACCACCAAACCAGGCTCTGATACCACACTGTCCGGGAGCCTCACATATCATGAAACCCAGTCGTAACTGTTTCGTCATCAAAAGCCAATCATAGGCATAACACAGACTAACAATTAAAACTGAAATTTCATAACAGCAAGGACCGTAGTATGGATCAATGGTCAGATGTTTTCTGATACACAAGATCCTCATAAAGAGGCAGGTGTAGAGCATACTTCCATCTATGGGGGAATTATGATATGAATACAATAACTAAAGCTTTGAGGGAGAAAGAAGAGATTTTTAGAACATATTTGTTCTTAAGCACACAAGAGAAGTTATTTATGATTGCTTGATGAAAATATGTTACAAGAGTGCTCCTTTTATAGCCAAGGAGGGGCAAATAAGACAAAAGCAACACTATTCACAAACATGGCATTTCAAATTATATGAATGCCTTTTACGACACACTTATCCCTTATGGATTACATTATTGTAGTCTTATTATACAAAAAGACAAAAGTTACTATTCATGACCATGCTAGAGATTTTTGGAGGACACTTGTCCATTTATTGTGATTTTTCAAAAACACTTGTCCATTTAGTCTTTGATAATAGGTTCATGAGAGGGGGACATATTCTGATCGGATAAGTTTCCATCAGAAAAGCAGTCTTCATATCGAGATGACTCATTCAGCCAGATGTCGTCCATCATGTAAGTGTGATCCGATAATCTCGCATTAGCTTCTGCCACCTGTCCTTCAGAGAATTCAGCTTCCATTGGTGAATATGGTTTTTCTTGTGTGGCTTGAGCTGAGCATTCCCCAATTTCTGGTTTTCTGGACTTTTCATGATGTATGCAAGTAGAACTAACATCATAGCCTTTTGGATCATGGAGATTGATGTAGTTAACATACTCCAACAATTCCTTTGTGACTTTTAGACTGGGAGGATATTCATCAATGGTTTCCCATAGGTGAACATAACTCTTGTAGTTAAGCAGCTTTGTTGTAGGATCTGTCATATAGGGCCTGTGTAGAAAGAAAACAGACTTGAGTTTGCCAATATCTTCTGAAGATAATCTTCGTTCTGTGACCTCATCCATGACTGGTTTTAATTGATCCCTCCACCATTGTAATGGAGAATACCATTCAAGAGTAGTCCAGATCAAAGACTTGTGTTTCTCAGGGTCCATTATATGTTGATACATGGCCTCAGTGGGAATAAGAACAGGCATATAATACAAACAGGTGGCACACCAGATATACCACAAATGATTCTTTGTGAATTTATTTGGGTTTATCAGGATTGGTAGGAGGAATGGTGTATCTGGGAAATAGGGACTATGATCTGGCAGTTTATTTCTTATGATCTTTGTCATGTAATAAAAGAGGTTGTTTCTGGCATATTGTTTGAGCTGGGACGGTGAAGAAGACATCGTTATTCCTGGAGGAAGATTCTTTGTTGTGGATGCCCGGGTTGGTAGTGGTTTGACCATAAGAATTAGAGGGAAAGTGTGTTTGGCCGTGATGATTTGGATGGGTTTCATGGGTCGAGATAGTAGATCAGGGATAAGGTTCTGAGTTCCTTTGATATGTTTTACCGAGAAATCATATCTGGCAAACCAATCTTTGAGCCGAAGAGTTTGAGGATCAGGGGGCATTTTATTTTTGAATTCAAGGATCTTAGGGAATGAAGAGTTGTCCATCTGGACTTCAAATTGGTAGCCTCTTAGGTGAAAGTCAAACTTTTGGATTCCCATTTTTACTGCAAGGGCTTCTTTGTATGTGGTGTGATAATGTTTTTCAGCTTCTTTGAATTGGCCACTGGCATGACCACAATAGTATCTTTTCCCTTCGAGTTCTTCTATCAGAACTGCTCCCCAATAGTGATCACTAGCATCAGTCTGAAGAATTCTTTTTCCATCTCCAGGGATTTTCAGTGCAGGAGGAGTTTGTGCGATCTTTTTCAAAGCTTTCACCGCCTCAGTTTGCTGTGTTCCCCACGGCGGAGGTTTTTTCTTCAGCATTTGGGATAGAGGACTAGTGTACTTTGCTAGTTTCGGCAGGAAATCCCGGATATAATTAATTATACCGAGAAATTGTTGGATTTGTTTGACTGTGAGATTTTCATCAGGAAAGTTTAACAATTCTTGAGCAATGTGAGGTTGGGGTTGGTATTTCCCTTGGGAGAAGTGCATGCCTAAAAAATCAATTTCTGTCTGTCCTAATTGACTTTTCTTTTCAGAGAGCATCATTCCATGCTGTTGGGCTATTTGAAGGAATTGGCCCAATAATTGTTTATGGGTTTTTTCATTTTTTGAGAATAGCAGTACATCATCAATATAGATGAGGATACTGTTGAGGATGGGCTCAAAAATTCTGGTCATGGCCTTTTGAAAGAGTGACGGAGCTACTTTAAGTCCAAATGGTAATACCGTCCACTGATACTGGGCGTTAGGAATGCAAAACGCCGTCTTGTAACGATCATCGGGATCGATACCCAATTGCCAGAATCCTGACTTGAGGTCAAACTTAGAATAAATCTGAGCATCTTTGATGAAAACATTCAAGGACGAGGCTTTTGGAATGGGAAATTTATCATCCTTTAGAAAATGATTTAGAGGTTTGTAATCAATTACTAGCCTCTTTTTTCCCCTCAACTTTTCAGACCTCTTCTCTACATAGAATGCTTGGCAAGCCCATTCTGATTTAGTGGGTTCTATCAAGCCTTGTTTGAGCAGCTGATTGCATTCTTCTCTGGCTAATTTGTAATCTGATGGACTCATTCCTGGATGGGTGGCCTTAGTTGGATTAACATCTTCGTTGAGCTTGAAGGGAAGTTGAACGAAAAAGTCTTTATTCTTCCATAGAGGTTTTGGGTGTTGGAATTTTTCATGGCTATCTGCACATAGTTTGAGAAGGTTGGACTTGATTTCCTCATAGCCAGCAGGAATCTTAGCAAGTGAATATAGCTTCAATATCCCAGAATAGGATTTGAATTCTCTTTTAAATTTGATTCCAGTGGGGAGAATCTGAAGTTTACTTGCTGCCGAGTAAACATCCATTCCTACCACAATGTCTTTGTTAGGGAGATTACTGCCGATGACCTTGGTCCAGACTATGCAGTCTGGGAAAAATTTAATTCCTATTTTTTCCTTGGTCATTAAATTTGTCTTGAAGACTTTTCCATCTGCTGCTACAAAGTATGCGGCATGTGATTCCCATGATTCTGCTGGGAGAATGCTGGGATTCATCATTGTAATCTGAGCCCCAGTGTCCATATAAGCTATAACCTTCTTCGGACGAGAATACTTTGTTGCAAGGACGTGAACTTCAACACAAGGAAGTGGGGTTGTAGGAAGGGAACTGCTTATCTCTTTGAAGGAATAAACAGGGAGATGTCTGTCATCTTCTGACTCTGAAAATGATGCTTCATCAGACGAAGAGTCTTGAAGTGCAAAGACTGTTTCTTCATCAGCCGAGCTTTGTTCAGAGTATAAAGATTCCAAATCCCCTTCTAGAGGTTGGAGAGAGTTAATCAGTTTTGCAGCTTTATGGGTATTATTAGGACATTCTTTAGAGAAATGCCCCTTTTTCCCACAAATAAAGCATCTCTGATTTTTCCCTTTCCCTCTGAAAGACTTTCTTCTAAAGAACTTCATATTTTTTCTTTTCTTTCCTTTGAAGTTCCTGTGAGATTTGGTGTGTTTTTTATATTTCTTTTTTGTTGTACAGCTACACCTTTTGTCTTTACATTTAATCTCCAGGTAAGGCTTCTTACATGCTTGGGTGAACCTTGACTTCTGTTCTATCACTTCTGAAAATTGGTGATGAAAACTGCAAAGCTTTTCAAGTGCTTCTAACGTCACCTGATGAATCTGTCCAAGACTCATGGTTTTAATATCCTTTTGAGCTGCGGCTAACATCCTGTGAATTTCTGGCTGGAGTTCTTGTGGTAGGGATGAGACATATGTATTCTTGAGACTGGGGTCATTGTATCCATTAAGGACGTAATACCTCTGTGCCATCCTGTGATAATGTTTGTCGAGGTCCTTTGTTTTGAGAGAGCAGCACTTCATCTCAAAGAATTCTTGCCTATTTTTTCTATCAAATATCTCCATATCACCGATAAATTCTCGGTGAAGAACTCCAAGAATATTAGCTGTAGTTTCAAGACGATGT
This sequence comes from Vicia villosa, assembly GCF_029867415.1. Classification (NCBI taxonomy): domain Eukaryota; kingdom Viridiplantae; phylum Streptophyta; class Magnoliopsida; order Fabales; family Fabaceae; genus Vicia; species Vicia villosa. Next base: position 134,219,143 of record NC_081182.1, read on the forward strand.
AACTCATCTTGTTTGAAGGCTCCAAGATTGTGATACCATTCTTTCATCGTGCCTGTCATTCTACAGCAAAATTCTTCAATGATCTTATAGCTGTCGGCACTTGTTTTCATCATCTGGGTGTCAAGCCAGGCTCCAAATTCAAGTAGTCTCTTTCTCCAACGGCTCGGTGGAATATCATCAAAGGTGAACCAAGGACCGCCATTTGGTTTAGTCTTTTCAGGGAGTAAGGTTTCTTCAGGAGTCTCCTCTTCAAAATAAGATTCTTCATCTTTTACATTTGCCATGAAGAGTCTTGGGATAAAGTTGTCTTCGGATTCTGATCTATTTGAAAAAGACTTTAATGTTTCATCAGAAGATGATTCTTGATCAGAGTCGTTGTCACCATTTGAGGAAGACTCATCTGCCTTTTGTGTTGATGTGTTGGAGTAATTTTTTCGGGGAGATTCATAATTTGTTGTGATTGCCATGGCTTGGAAACCTTTTTCAGGAGCTTCTTCTTCCTTTTGGATATTTGGAGGAAGTGTTTCAGTAATATCTAGGGAGTCTGAGGATGAAGCGCTTAAGCAGGCAGCTTTCCCCTTCGTCTTTGAGGTAGAGGTAGTTCTGGAAGATCTTGGTCTGTAGGCTGTAGGTATGTATTTGGCCTGGTTTGGTGGTGGTGAAATATAGGTGGGATAGAAAGGAGAAGGCCTTTCTAGTTGATTGAAATATGTAGGAAAAGAAGGAGGGTTAAAGAAAGAATTTTCAACCGGCTTGGGCTTTCGTTCATGAGAGGCTTTCAAGAAATCATCTATTTCTTTTACTTGGCCTTGCAGACTTCTAATTTCTCTTTCCTTTTGGTCAAATGTTTTGCCAAAAGTTCTTTCTTCTAACATCTGTCGCAAATCTCGATCCAGCTGGGAAACTTGGGCTTTCAGGCTTCTGTAATGTTTCTGTATTTTTTGGGATAAAACTGTGAGGTTCTCATCAGTTTCGTCTATTTTTTCAGCAATTTTATCTACCTTTTTATCAAGGTTTTGAAGAATTTCATTTTGAGAAACCATATTTTCTGATTGCCAGTTGAGAACTTCTTCAGCTTGAGTTGATGGTTTAAATTTCCCATCAGGTTGAACTTCACTCGGATGAATGAAGGGTTTAGATGTTCTTCCTGTGATTGGATCCATCTTTCTTTCCAAAGCAGGGAATTGCCGGTCGTACTCCTGAGTTGCATTGGAATACATAAAACAAGGAATTGGCTGAGTGACAGCCGGAGGATGTAGTGGCTTACAATGGTCTGTTGGTGACCATGAAATAAGAGTTGGATCATCTGGTGGTAACAACCCTTCTTTCCTGAGGATTTTAAGTCCTTCCTCATAGATGCAGAGGGGTTTCTTTTTCTCATGGATTCCTACCCATGGACCATTGTCTGGATCAGATCTCCTTTGAGGAGATGGGGAGGGTTTACACCTTCCTTTTTTCTTTGTCTTGGGAAGAATGATATCTCTGTCAATATCATTGTCATGCATCCAGCAGTCACAATCTGGGTCACACTTTGTTGGATCAACATCCCAAATGAAGTGGCCATCTATTTTATCAGTGTAGATGGGTTTTCCTTCTGTTGTAACAGCATAGATAGGACACCAGTCTTCTTTGAGAATTGGTTGAATCATCATTGTCTGGAAGATCGGAGATATCGAGCTCGATCCTTCGTCTGGCTTTTTGAAAATTGTCTTGACCCTCTTGTCAACAGATCTTCTGAAAGTAGCTTCTTGCGATTGGATAGGTCTTTAGTCAGCATGGAGTTTTTCGTAGTTCGTTATCCATTCAAGGGGAATTAGCTGGGTTAATTCTTCCCTTGTGATTCTTCTTGGAATCTGAACTATGGAGGGTACATCTTCTTCTCTATTAGTGACAACTAATAGTGAATCAGAAGAGCATCCTGAGAGAGGAAGATCTATCGAGTGATTTTGTAAGCGGTATATTATCTGATGATGGAGGGTAGCTGACATGGCTTCTGGAACTTGGTCAGATCCGGTGATCTGGACCTGTACTTTCAGTCTGGTGGACAAAGTACTATCATTAAGACTCACGTTATAGTTTGGAAAGATGGTGAGAACCACGCTTCCTGCATGAAGTGTAGTAAGAACAGTTCCTATCACAGCATTCTCATAGTGGAGATAGCTGGAGTCCAGTAGAGCTATTTTGCAAAAAACAGGTTGGTTCTTCCTTCCATGAAGAGAGAGGATGAGTCTAACAGCTCCAAAGTGTAAGGCTGTATATCCTTCAGTCTTCCAATGGTTAATGAGATACTGGGGAATTTCTAGATCTACATATTGTTCTTGGTTTGTAGCTCTTAAGCTGCATTGGTCTAATCGAGATGATTGAACGTATTCTTTCATATGAGGGCGATTTGTAGAGATGAGATTTCGGATGGTTCTGGTGACACTTCTTTGTCTTTTGAAGATGTTGTACGGACTTAACAGAGGAGGTATTGTTTCGGCAATTTGAGCATCTTCTGGAACGTGAGAATACTCAACAAGGTTTTCTATTTTATGGGACAAAGTCTTTTTACAGAGTTTTGGAAGCGATAAAGAAGAGGTAGTAGTAATAGGTTGTGTGTACCGAAAATTAATATAATAGTGAGAGAGAGTATCTTTTCTTTATAATACTAATAATGGTGATGATGTTTGTTTGGCTCACTCTCTCCTCTAGCACATACTGTACCGAAAATCAATGAAGGATAAGAGAGGAATCTTTGTTTTGGCTTTCAAAGTCTGACAGCAATCAATGCAATGTGCTTTTGTTATTTTATTTTTCATTAAGTGTTTTTTCTTTTCTTCAATGTGACAGAATGGTAGCACCGAGTGGTATTACTTAGATTTGTGTTTTTTTTATTTTATTTTCTTTCCCACTTTGCCTAGTGATTTGCGCCGGTTGCTGTGTGGGTGACAAGTGGCCATCGGAGCCACTTGTCCTCACCTGAGAAGATGATCAGAATTGTGATTCTCTATTTTTCTGCCTACTGTACTTACTGTGTACTTCTGATCTGGACCTTCCGATGTCAATACTGTGTTGAAGTTGACTAGATCAGATGGCTGAGATTTACTCTGTTTTATTTTATATCTTTATTTTATTTTATTTAGTTTCTAACTTTAGAAATTCATATTAATTTTGTTTTTAGTCTAAAAATTATGGAAAAAATTCACAAAAATATGTCTTATTATTTTACACCTTTTTTTTTTATGATTAGTTTATTATGTTATTCTTGCTCTTTCTTCTTCATCTATCCTTCTTTTTTCTTTGTCCCGAATCGATAAAAGATTAAAAATGAGAGGAAGTCGTATGTGGTTGATTTGAATCCGAATTCATCCTTCCTCCATTATTAATCTTATTTACTAACTTTGATAACATACTTGACAAGTTTTCAAGATGGTTATCTTTAACAACTAACGACTAATTTTAATTTCCGCATTTTTATTATATTGTCCTTTATATTTACCGCTCTTATACTCATCATATCATCATATTTACTTTCTGCTATTTTTATTTTGTCCATTTGGACGTCATATTTATTCTCCGCTATTTTTCTTTTGTCCACTTGGACTATACTTTACTTTTATGCTAAAACATTAATAAACAAGATGAAACCTAAAAAACACTTAAGGACCAATGGACTGTGGATTATTATTTAACTGTTATCTTGCTTGTTATTTTGTCTGGTTGGATTGCTGTTGTGATGTGTGTAGGTATCTCCTCGAAAAGTCTTTGAAGGTTAATTCCAAAGCATTAAGATAAGGATTTCGCCCATTCACAATCGTTACTCTGTCCGATTTCCGTCAGAAACTTATGTGATTCTTCGAAGATTTGCAAGTTCATTTGGGTCCCTAAGTGGTAATTTTGGTTTTGTGTTGGTAATCCAAAGGATGGGAATTCTTCCTTGACTCAATGTGTCAAGTTTCGACTTCTTATGTTGGTTAGATCGTTTTTCCCTAAACTTTTATTTTCCCGCACTAGGATAGCCTCTTCATCTCCTCCCACTTCTTAAATTTTCAAAGTCTCCTCTCTTTTTCTAAAAAACTTCTTATGTTTGAAATCCCTTTTAAAATCTTCTTTAAAACTATATTTAGCCCTTGTTGGCATTTTCTTTCAAAAGTAAGCACGATTAATCATTGTCATTAGTCACGCTACCCCACGATTTTAATATTGATTGACACGACGAAATCTTTTCCACGTGAGAGAGCTAGTGGCATACTTGTCGATTTTATCCAAGTTGGCGCCCTTCTCTCATTAGTGACGCAAAGAATTCGTTCGTTCTCATGTTTAAAATCAATGGCTGAGTATTCGCCCCGACGATGGTAAACGTGTTTATTCCTTTTAAACGTTTTTTTCTTTCCCTTTTAAAAGCGGAACTACATTAGCTCTGACTTCTCCATTGCACCGAGGAGGTATGTAGGCACAAGATTTAATGTCTTGCCGAGCTTATTTTAAAAATAAAACAAACCCTTTTTTCGCACACGATATCTTTTATAAAACACAGATTTTCAAAAAGGTTCCTGTGGAGTACCACAGATATGAGGGGTGCTTAAAACCTTCCCCTCGTATAATCAACACCCGTACCTAAGATCTCTTTTTGTTTTAAAAACAAACTTTGGGTTTTCTTCGTTCTTTCCCTTTTCCTTTGGAAACAATAAAGTGCGGTGGCGACTTTCACTGAAATATTGAGTCGAGTCAATTTATGGCTTTGATCTCAGATTTTCCCCGCTACAATGTGGACATAAAGGACATTAGATTTAATTGCATGAACTTAGGGGGGTGTTTGGCTTGCAAATCAGAATTTGGAACAAGAAAGGAAGAAGAACTCATGAAGCAAGTTCCATTTTCGCAACTATTGGTACAGCTCCACTAAATCAGGTATATCTCTCTGTTCGTAAATCCGATTGAGCTGATTCTGGTCCCATTGGAAAGCTAACGAATTTCTCTTCGATTTGCACCTATGGTTCGCGTTCATAGCTTCTGTTTTGGAGGAGAAAACTGACCTTGAAGTTGTGTCAGTCATGCTGAAAGTGTGAAGAGAGTAGATACGGGTTTGATGAAGATGAAGTGAAACTTTGACTATGGTGGGAGTCCAATGGCAGCAAGAACATGGTCTTAACCTCCATTAAATCCATGGTGAGTCCTTAGTTAGAGACTTTGGGGAAAATTATGGGAATTGCATGTTTGGGTTTTAGGGATTGTGAGATAAATCCATGAAATTCATTATGCTAAAACATGCTATGTGATAATTGTTGGTTGTTTGTGATGCATATTACTGTTATATGTTGTAATTTGACACATGCAGGTGAATTCTAGGGGTTAGAATACCCCCATAGCGGAACTGGTGCGTTCTGCATTTTTTTGATTCTGCTATGGTCCGCTAAGCGGGCTAAGGCCGCTTAGCGGATGATGAACATTTTTCCAGAAAATCGCGAGTCCGCTAAGCGGACGTGAGGCCGCTAAGCGGAAGATGCTGTTTGTGGAAAAAATAAAATATCGCGAACCCGCTAAGCGGACAGGAGCCGCTAAGCGGAAGATGCTGATTGCAGAATTCTGTTTTCTTACCTCTTGAGTGCAGTTCTGGTTTTCGTCCGTAACCGGACTCCTCCCTTATTGTTTATGCGTACCTCTTGGTAGTATGTGACGCTGTTAAGTATTTAATTTCAATACTTCCATTTGATTAGTTGGAAATTGTGAAATATGCATGATTTGAATGTGATAGTGTAACTACCATTATTTGTTCCTTAATGCTTGATGAATGCAATGTGATGGAACATGAAAATGTGGTGATATCCAAATGTTTTGGGTTAAACATTCGGATTGAATTGTCTTATGACCTTACACTTGATGTGTGTACGTATGCTTGAATCGAAGTGGCCGGGGGCTAGGTTGGGATATACCTCTTACTATGATGTAAGGTATTATCCTGGATCATGTGGTCCGTGGAATAGTCCGATGTTATGATCAGAGGTCGCGCACCTGAGCTACCGTTGTAGTGTGCTCGTGAGTGCCGTGAGGGGCTTATACTCATTGACGTTGACACACTTGCGTACTCGGTATGGTGGGGTTATGTGGCCATGTAGGCTATTACATAATGATTGTAACTCACCTCTAGTAAAGTCATGTAGACTAATACTAGGCTTTCGCCCGGTGGGACCATGCGTCAAGGTGGCGGTTTGTACTCGGTGTAACCCACTTGCGTAAAGAAGGTTAATGGGACAATGACGCCATTTAGGCTAATGTCATCTCGCGGCCACTTAGGCTTGTGCGAACCCGTTTAACCATCTTGCAGTGAGCTTGTACAAGTCCCTTGACACTAGGCATGGGTGGACTCATCGAGGGTGCGTTCGTTCCATAACCTAGCCGAGGTTTATTACACTTCTTGATTCCCCATATATGGATACGGGTTTTGCATACTTGTTTGTGATATACTTGTGTGTTTGTATGCGATGAGTCCAATGGTGGATAAATCATTTGGTTGCTCCGTACTTGTACCGGATGTGAGGATAACCCCGAATCAATGGTGGTTTCGGTTTGTTGATGCATGTACCCTGTAGAACTGAGTGGACCCATAGGATAGGAGGACTCACTGAGATTTAGTAATCTCACCCCAATCAACTTATATTTTTCAGGTGCAGTTTAGTAGCGTTTGACAGATAGCAGGTTCGGATTGACGACTTAAAGTGGTGATGGCTCGGAGACCTCGTCACATCTCATTTTCCGCTGTGCAGATCCATTGAAGACAAATGTTTTGTAATTCTTATTAGAATTTCATGTTGTATTGTATTATGGATCTTTCTATATCTAAAGCTTTTGTATGTACTCATTACCAACTTTTAACGTTTCATGTATAATATACTAGTCAATTATGTATGGGATGTTACAGTTGGTATCAGAGCAGGTCGATTCTCGGCCGAGCCATGAGACATCACTAGCAATTCCTTTTCCTCCTCTCAAGTGTGCGTTGCTAGCCTGATTTTTACTGAAATCTCATTCAGTTGTTGAACTTGATCAACTCATCGACTGAGTGTGAGATAGTAGAATTACGGCAGGGCCGCCACGAGGACTCGTAAACCTGTAAGTGTCGTGAACCCAAGTAGCAAGGATTAGTTGGGTGGTGAATTGTATATGGAAGCTAGATTTATTGGACGACGTAAGTTGAAGGGATCTTGGAGTTGTCAGATTTAAGAGGAGCGTTTGACGCAAAGATGTGGATTGAGACAACTGGAACCCCCAGGATTTTGACTGGACGAAGTGAAGCTTTCTCTAAGTCTTGGTAATAGCAAGGGAAATCCAGTAAGGATTGAGATAGGGCCTTGTAAGTGGGATTCTCCGAAGGTGTTGAGCTGGGATTTAATGGGATTCAGTACTGATGATGCTGCCGGAGTTAGGTGTGGCTGGTGAGCTGATAGGACAGAATAACCTTTGGAAGCGTGGATAGAGGAGTCAGACCTTTCTGATTACGCTGGCATGGACAGTAATTGGATAGGCGGAGTATTAGATCCTGATACAACTTGAAGTACCCTAAGCAAGAGTGGTTTCCTAGTGAAAGGTTGATGGAAGGTGCGGATTTGGTAACTTACGATTGGGTGAATCTTGGATACCTGATTGAAGGTATAGGGCATGCATTTCCATTCTTATCATTTTGTGCTTAAGTTCTAGAACTACGCTAGGTGGAAGACAAAATGATGTAGAAGTGTGAAACGCAGTAGCCTAAGTTCCTTGCTAGTCATGATTCATCTGACTCCGAGTGAAGCCATAGAACTACGCTTGGCGTTGGGCGTTCAGGTGAGTAAGAACTAGCATCTATCTGAAGTATCCAGGGGATGATCATAGTTGTGTTGATTGTTTAGAACTATACTATTCCTACTGGATTATCCTTATAATCTTTTATGCATGCGTGAGACAAGTGAGTGCGCACATAGCATAACAATCCAAGATGGGATCCTAACCCTTCGTGTCTGGCTTATTGCCCTATGAGTAAGTAAACCTTGGTGTGTAACACCCTCAGGTTTTAGCATCCTGAGGAGTGTGATTTGAAGGATGAGAAACGATGAACCTATTGGAGGTCTGTTCAGACACTTGTCGGTTGTGACTTTAGGATACGCGTGGAGATCGTTATACGCCACTGAGGTAGGTTACCTGAATACATGGCCTCGGAGTTGGACCACCATGTTGGTACTACAAGACGGGTGTAATGCCACAGTATCGCTATCGTGCACGAGATGCGTGAGTCATCCTCTTTCCGACATGTGTGGGACAAAGGTGATCTGAAGCTCAAGGTGGAATTCTGATTTGGCACTCGTGAGACACAGATCCAGACTCTCATAAGGTATGTGGGATAACGATCCATACATCGCGCTCGATAGTAGAGGAATAACTAGACAGGTGATGATGTGATGGATCAAGATCCGATACTATGCTTATTGAGACTCTGAATGATCGTGCTCGTGCAAGTTGGAGTCAGATTATACCTTGCAGATATTCTCGTTTCATGAAGTGTTAAGTTGGAAATTTTGCATGAATGTCTAGAGTGGGACTCATGTGCGGTCATAATATCCTGGTCAACATTTTGAGCGGCTATCCTATACCATTGGCGACCAGTGATAGACTAGGCGAAATGTATCTTGGTTCGGCTCGATGTGATGTGTCTGGTAGGGTATTGGTAGATGCTCAGAGCAAAGAAGTGTGAATATAGGTAAAGCATAGACATTTTGTTTGAGAACTGCTGAGGAGTCTATGAAAGAGGCGTTCGAGGTGCAAAGTACAATTTCTTGCATTGTGGCTACACTCAGACTGTTGAAAGCACTGCAATGAAGGATGCAGCCTCCGAGGAAGTCAGTTCAGTGTCTGATTTAGAGGTGGAACATACATTAGATGACTGTGTAAATGGAGTGTGGCTATGGGAGGATTGTTATATCAGTAAGTCGCACGAGTTATCAGAGGTGATACTACGCTAAGAGGATGAAGGTGCATGGTTGGGTAGGAATTGTATAAAACTGCTAGAGTTACCATGAGCTGCAGTACATCGTGAAGAATTCGATACACCCGATTGAGCAACAAAGATTGGTTGGAATGAAAAACATAGCAGTTGTACGTTGTGGAAATCAGTGACAGGGACAAACCTCTAAGTCAGTGAGTATTTGGGTTTCAATGTCCTAAGAATGAAACGTGTACCTAAGTTGTGGTAGATGAACTATATGGAATGGCAGAGTAAGTGGAAGATTGATTCTAGAGAGTATGCAATTTCGAAGAGTAGTAGCCGACGATGGATGTACATGGAGTTCTGGCACGTGTTGTAATTGGACAACTGCAGATAAGGAATTATTGAGTATTAATGGAAACTAAATGAACTACGGATATAGCATAACTCAGAGGATTTCAAGGTGTGTGAATTATTGGAATCAGAGTAGCGCAACGGATCGAGGAAGAACCAAATAAGTCTGAGGTAGGAATGAACGGACTAATTGTAGGATCTTCTCTTGGGATGGAAGTATCTTCCCAAGAGGAACTCGTCGAAGCAGCATTTCGTTTTGTCACGAGAGATACCGACAGTGGGCCAAATTGGGAAGAGACCTTGTGGATGACATGTGATCCGATGTCCGTAGATCATCAGTTGAACTTGTAAGCATCAAGAGTTGGACATAGTATCGTGATTGCCGGAATGCTGGAGGCTAGTGAAGACATTCAGCTGGCACAAGTTCTTTGTGGTTAAGCCTTGTGCACTATGATTGTGCGGGAAGACTTGGGAAATGGTTACAGGTCAGCTGTTGAATTTCACCTCTCATCAGTAGAATCTTGTGTGAGGTTATCGAATGTCAAGGCTATAGTTGCAAGATGCTACGCTATCATGGATTGCAGTGATAACTGATACATCTAGAACTGAGGCGAGAGTTAAGTGAGGAGATTCAGTTGTATAAGTAAGGGGAAAACTCGAGACAACCATCCTAACATTTTGGAAACCAGAAGTTAGGACCAAGATATTTGGCTAATGCCTAATGTCATCGTATGGACTTTGGTAGAGAATAATTTGAAGCGTCGTCATAGAACGGAATATTGTGACAAGAATGCTTGGATGGGAAGTAATTCAAGGAGCCTGAGTGAATCAATAAGTGTGTTGGACAAGGGTGAACACAATGGAGTTTGAACAGCAGATATCCAATATGAGTGGATTACTAGGGTTTCTGAAGTTCTGGGGATTCAGTGCAGAGAAGTGAAGATCAAGGACCCTGGAAGGATATTTCCCAAGGTATGTCAAGGCGAAGTATCTGAATAGATGTGTTGCTTGACGGTTAAGGTTTCTAATCATGTATAGTGGGACACAAGTATTTTGGCAGGTTATGTCTCTTCGTATGGAATGACCACCAGACAGAGTAGTGAAATCATCTAAACAGGAGTGTGAGTAACATTCTTTCCCTTGGTTGGACAGATATGAGGGGTAGGTTTTCGTGGTGAACAGTAGGAATTCGAGGACGAATTCTAATTAAGGGGGGAGAATGTAATATCCCGATCTTTTGACACCGATAATTATCATTTAAATGAGTAAATGGTAATTAGAGAGAGGTCATTGGTCTTATTCTCTATTAATCAAAAGAATGGTTATTAGAAGAATTAGTGGAGTGGTTAGAAACAAAGAGGATTGGTTAGAATGGAACTAAATGGCATTGTTGTAAATAAGGTTAAGTTGGAGGGCATAATGGACTTATCTAATGCTTGCATGTGGACATAAAGGACATTAGATTTAATTGCATGAACTTAGGGGGGTGTTTGGCTTGCAAATCAGAATTTGGAACAAGAAAGGAAGAAGAACTCATGAAGCAAGTTCCATTTTCGCAACTATTGGTACAGCTCAACTAAATCAGGTATATCTCTCTGTTCGTAAATCCGATTGAGCTGATTCTGGTTCCATTGGAAAGCTAACGAATTTCTCTTCGATTTGCACCTATGGTTCGCGTTCATAGCTTCTGTTTTGGAGGAGAAAACTGACCTTGAAGTTGTGTCAGTCATGCTGAAAGTGTGAAGAGAGTAGATACGGGTTTGATGAAGATGAAGTGAAACTTTGACTATGGTGGGAGTCCAATGGCAGCAAGAACATGGTCTTAACCTCCATTAAATCCATGGTGAGTCCTTAGTTAGAGAATTTGGGGAAAATTATGGGAATTGCATGTTTGGGTTTTAGGGATTGTGAGATAAATCCATGAAATTCATGATGCTAAAACATGCTATGTGATAATTGTTGGTTGTTTGTGATGCATATTACTGTTATATGTTGTAATTTGACACATGCAGGTGAATTCTAGGGGTTAGAATACCCCCATAGCGGAACTGGTGCATTCTGCATTTTTCTGATTCTGCTATGGTCCGCTAAGCGGGCTAAGGCCGCTTAGCGGATGATGAACATTTTTCCAGAAAATCGCGAGTCCGCTAAGCGGACGTGAGGCCGCTAAGCGGAAGATGCTGTTTGTGGAAAAAATAAAATATCGCGAACCCGCTAAGCGGACAGGAGCCGCTAAGCGGAAGATGCTGATTGCAGAATTCTGTTTTCTTACCTCTTGAGTGCAGTTCTGGTTTTTGTCCGTAACCGGACTCCTCCCTTATTGTTTATGCGTACCTCTTGGTAGTATGTGACGCTGTTAAGTATTTAATTTCAATACTTCCATTTGATTAGTTGGAAATTGTGAATTATGCATGATTTGAATGTGATGGTGTAACTACCATTATTTGTTCCTTAATGCTTGATGAATGCAATGTGATGGAACATGAAAATGTGGTGATATCCAAATGTTTTGGGTTAAACATTCGGATTGAATTGTCTTATGACCTTACACTTGATGTGTGTACGTATGCTTGAATCGAAGTGGCCGGGGGCTAGGTTGGGATATACCTCTTACTATGATGTAAGGTATTATCCTGGATCATGTGGTCCATGGAATAGTCCGATGTTATGATCAGAGGTCGCGCACCTGAGCTACCGTTGTAGTGTGCTCGTGAGTGCCGTGAGGGGCTTATACTCATTGACGTTGACACACTTGCGTACTCGGTATGGTGGGGTTATGTGGCCATGTAGGCTATTACATAATGATTGTAACTCACCTCCAGTAAAGTCATGTAGACTAATACTAGGCTTTCGCCCGGTGGGACCATGCGTCAAGGTGGCGGTTTGTACTCGGTGTAACCCACTTGCGTAAAGAAGGTTAATGGGACAATGACGCCATTTAGGCTAATGTCATCTCGCGGCCACTTAGGCTTGTGCGAACCCGTTTAACCATCTTGCAGTGAGCTTGTACAAGTCCCTTGACACTAGGCATGGGTGGATTCATCGAGGGTGCGTTCGTTCCATAACCTAGCCGAGGTTTATTACACTTCTTGATTCCCCGTATATGGATACGGGTTTTGCATACTTGTTTGTGATATACTTGTGTGTTTGTATGCGATGAGTCCAATGGTGGATAAATCATTTGGTTGCTCCGTACTTGTACCGGATGTGAGGATAACCCCGAATCAATGGTGGTTTCGGTTTGTTGATGCATGTACCCTGTAGAACTGAGTGGACCCATAGGATAGGAGGACTCACTGAGATTTAGTAATCTCACCCCAATCAACTTATATTTTTCAGGTGCAGTTTAGTAGCGTTTGACAGATAGCAGGTTCGGATTGACGACTTAAAGTGGTGATGGCTCGGAGACCTCATCACATCTCATTTTCCGCTGTGCAGATCCATTGAAGACAAATGTTTTGTAATTCTTATTAGAATTTCATGTTGTATTGTATTATGGATCTTTCTATATCTAAAGCTTTTGTATGTACTCAGTACCAATTTTTAACGTTTCATGCATAATATACTAGTCAATTATGTATGGGATGTTACACTGAGGGTCTGCAGATTCGTTCCTTGAAAATAGGCACTTTTGACTTTGGACTCGGATACGCACGTCTCCACATTTTAGGTGACCTTGGCAACAGACTTGAGACGTGCGTCTCAAGTGGAGAATTATTAGGAACGGTTGGAGACAGACGTCTCCTCTTCATGACGTGGCATGGACGTGGAAAGTAGAGTGGGAGACGGACATCTCCACTCTTTACTTGGTCTTCTTCAATGTGGGCCACGCGCTGAAGTGGTCGTGCCCAGCTCCTTCGTGGGCTGGGCTTGCATCTTTGCACAATTGGGTCTTCTTTGCACCCTTTTATTTGTTTGGCACCACTCTTTTATAAATATGGATGCTTTTTGCTCTATTTCTTTTCCTTTTCACGAATAGCTTCAATACAAACGCAATACCTGAAACATCGTAAATACCCGCATAATATCATAATAAAACAATATAATTAAATGAAAATGCTAATAATATCTATGGATTTTAAGCTAAATATATGATATAAAATCGTGTTATCAGGTACATACGTAAACCTCTCCCACGCAAAAGAGGTACATAATAACCAGTGGAGGCCTAACTCAAGTGCGAACTTCATATTGACCAATCCCAAGCATGCACAAGGGAGGTCTCCATGACTATGTCGCTCCTATCTTAAGTGTACTTGAATCCGGGTATAGGATTCGTCCTTCATTTAATTCCCAAGCAAGCTTTAAAATAAAGCAAGCAGAGCAAACAATAGAAAACATTTAAGTGATCCTAAACTTTAAGGTAACCCCTCTTTTATTCGAATATATCCCCAACAGAGTCGCCAGTTCTGTAATACGGTGGGAGAACTGACTTTTTGAAATGTTGCGGATAGCAAGAGTCGCCGCCGACTTTTATTTTATCCAATTTATAGAAAGGCTAAAAGAACAGGAAAAAACCTTTTAAAAAGATTTTGAGTTCGGGGGGTAAGTTATACAAAGGGAAGGTGTAAGCACCCTTTGTATCCATGGTTATCCATGGGCTCTTAATTGCTTAGCTCACTTTGTTTTCAAAATGTTTGAAGTGTAGAGTGTGAATAAGAAAATGTTTGAATAAGAACTTTAGCTTGTAAATAAGCGTAGTCTTTTTGAAAAGATTCTTTGAAAAGAAGTGGGAAAAGATTTTGAATTTTGAATTTGAATTTGAATAGAGCAAGCAATCATGAGCAACTATCCTAAGTTTGATATTTCTGTTCTTTAAGACTTTGATTTGAAAGGGCTATCCATACCATAAAGAGGGCAGGTAGTCCTCTCATTGGATTTATCGGGTCATCGAGGGTCATCATTCGCCATAAGACTGTCCCTACCATAAAGAGGGCAGGTAGTCTTTAGGGAAGGATATAGTAGTCATTTAGGCAACATGTAAAGACTCCTTAGCATTCGAAGGGACGATCATCATTTATCGAGGCAACATCGAGGGACGAGATCATATTTATCGTAGGCAACTCGAAGGGACTATGATCTTTATATCGAGGGACTATGATGATTTTATCGAAGGCAACATGCTAAGGAGTCCTTACACTCGAAGGGACTTGACTATTTTCAATCGAAAGGCAACATAAGAGAGATTACCCTAAAGGTGGGTGTGTGCAACAATCACGTGTTAGATTCAGATGTTTATCTTGAATTAGTGAGCTACGTTCAATTACTTATATTGCACTCCCTATTTACTAACCATAGCAGAAAAATAAAATAGTTTAATAGTCCTACGCTATTACAATAAACACCTGTTGATGCGGGAAATAAAGGCAAAGAATAAAGGCAGATAATAAGAGATAAAATAATTAATTTAAATATCTCGGGCCTTCATCGCTCCTTGGTTAACCCTGAAAATGAAGAATGAAGAAGAGAAAAGTTAGTGCATTAAAGATCCATTGATTCTTTACACAAACCCTAATTTAAACAAAAATAGGCAAAAACAATTAATTGAATATTTTAGATAACCATTAAAAGGTCCAGAAATTTGAGTGTTCGATTAAATATAATAATTTAAATAATTATTGGATTAAATCCTAATTATTTAATTGATTAAAAGTATAGGCAAAAACTTGAATTTTTAATATTAAAAAAACAATTATCAATAAAATTATGGAAAAAGTCGAGTTTTCGATAAAAAAACAAATTGTTATAAAAAATAACATTCTTAGTATAAAATAATTTAGAGCAAATAATTAATAAACTAAAAAATAAAAGAAAATAAATAAGTAACTAAAAAGGATTATGTAATTAAAACTAAAAAAAATTAAATTAAAAAAGACGTAGCTTCGGATCCAGTGTGGAGGACTTGTGAGGGAGTACCATGGGCATCATGTTCTTGGCCGTTGGATAACCGTTGAGTTGAATCTGGTGGCTGGTATTGATGATGCAGCGTGGGCTTGTATTGATTGCGTGCATGGGATCATGTGGGAATAAGGCGCAAAATAATACTGTCTGGCCGGGGTATCGAACCCAGGCTCTCTCGCTTGCGATAGTATCCAAAACTTTTCTTACCATCCGCGCTAGCTTTGTTACTTGATAATATTATGCTCAATAAACAACATATAAAAAAAACAAAGTGTAAATGCAAATCCAAAATTGAGTCAAACCAGGCCCCACTATCATCGCTTGCATCCAATGAGGGAGGGAGAGAGAGTACTGCAACTTTGACCAACCAATCATGTCTCTGCGTGTGCTCCCCATGAATCTTGAAATTCAAATGGACGAACCACGCCGTGCCACGTCAGGATTGCCATGGTCAAAGGGAGAGCCTCGCCGCCGGAACAGTAATTCCGTTGTCTTCTCCGGTGAGGCAGTGAAGGCAACCTGCGAATCTCAACCAAAACAAAAAGTAAAATAGCCCAGATCCACTAAATTGGACCTTGTGAGTTCAATGGAATAACTTTTAAGTCCTGAAAACGCGCATAAGTATGAAAACCAAAGCAAAGCTTTCGTAAACCCTAGCCATGGTGTCTTTCAGTTTGCACGTTAGAGCTTGCTTTCAACGCTTCAGACCTGTTCTAAGGAGCCTCCTGGGATAATACAAGCAATCGAAATAGATTAAGAGCGCATAAATTAAAATAATCGAATTTGAGAAGTTTACCAAACAGGTGCAATGGAGGGACTGAGTTCTGAGACACCTTGAGATCGTGTGAGGCTTGGGATTGATTGCTGGGAATCTCAGGAAGGTGATAGAATGCTCAAATCACCTTGAGAATGGCCAGAAAATTGAAACCGAAGGTGCAAATTTTGTGAGAAAATTTGAGAGATTAGGGTTCTTTCTTGAGGCAAGGGTTTCGTCCTCTCTTTGGCTGAGAATGTTTGTGTATATATAGGGATGATATTTAGGTCAAAATAAGTGGAAGCAATCAATCATTGGCATGTGAGAATATTTGATTTGAAATTAGTTCAATTCTTTCTATTTTTGAAATCTATCTTACACCAATTATTTCTCACGAATTTCTTTATGTCAAACTCATATTTTTACTCAAGATTTGATCACAAAATAAGCCAATACTATATCTTTTATTTTTTACATTATTTGTTTATTTTATTTAAGAATTTAAATGAATAAACTCAAAATAAAAATAAAGCAATAATGATGAAAATAATAGAATGGCATTATGGGTCTTATAATGGGTCATGAACATGTTTATAGTCCAAAACCTAAGCCCAATAGTCAAAAGAATCAAGTTTGTTCACAATGGCTTTTGTGCTTTTCCTTGAAATTTGGCCAACTTGTGCAAGCCATAGCTCTCTCAATATTTGTCATATGAAGATGTTCTAGGACTTTTTGGAAAGCCCGATATGTCTTCTACCAGCCACTTTGGAACACTTTTTGCCTTTGAGGATTTTATCTCGAAGATATGGGTCCTGACAAAAAACAGCTTTTTACGAGCTTCTTAGAAGAACCTGTAATGTTTTGGCTCATATCTCCCAAATAATGCATTTCTTGGTCTTGGGCCCAACATCAAAGTTGTAGAGAATTCAATTTCCTTTAAATAAGGCTTTGGTTGGGGAATTTATGATGTTCTATGTGAAAGTTATGGTTGGTCAAAGTTCAGTTGACTTTTAGGTTCAAAACCCTAATTTAGAAACTTTGTGTTTTGTTTATTTCTGAACTTTCCTTGATGAATCATGATCAAACCTTGATCAAATGATGAATTTTACTTCAAATTGATGATGTTGACCAAAAATCAGGAATTTTGACTATACTTTGACCACAGTTAACTTTTAGGTCAAACTAGTCGACTTGTTGACTATCTGAGCAATTGATTGAGTAATCTTATGAATCAGAGCTTGAAACTTGATGTAAGGATTACTTGAAGCATATGATAGGCCATGAAGTCCACTTGAGGTATTAGAAGTTGATTTCTCTTTGAGAAGATCAAAACCCTAGTTGGAGGGCTGTTGTTTGGGAGAGCGCTCATTCAGTCAAGTCTTGAGCTTTTGACATTCAGATGAGCTTGAATATGAAAATGTGGCGGGAAAATGTTAGGGTATGACACTATTAATTTCATCAGAAATTCCTAAAGTCGATAAAGTTTCAGAGCACATATACCTTGATGGCGTCAATTTACGCCGAATATGGCAAGAATAACGAACCTCGTGTGCCGGATCAGTGAAAAATATTTTGTGGGCATTGGTAGGCGATGGTGGTACATCGATGGTTCTTGCTCGAGACCGCGATGACTGCCCCACAGGTTGTTTTCCTCTCGTATTTCCTTTGGGAGCCATTGATGGTACCTAAAAAAATTACACGAAATTCAAACGGAGAGTTAGCAGAAAAAGTTACCGTAGGAAGGTAGAGGACGAAATTTAGAGCAACTTTCGTGAAGACGGTTTTGGAGATGAGTTGATTTGGGGATGAAAGTTGCAAACTTTAGGTGGTGGTGGCTATGGAGTTTGTAAGGTTTTATGAAGTTCTTAGGAGAGAGATGAAGAAGAAGGGTAAAAGAAAAGGATTAAATGAAAGGTAGGGTAAAAAAAATTTGAAAAACAGTATGGGCCCCCTACAAAGCAAGAAAAACGAAAAAAATAAGAAGGGGGCGGAAGGCCGGACACGGGCGTGTCCCGTGACACTGCCGGTCGTGTCTAGCGCTGTTCAAGAAAAAGGGGGATTTTTTTTTTGCATGATGTGCTGGCACGGGCGTGTCATCTGACACGGCCCCCCGTGTCCGCTTCAGACTTTTTTTTCTTTTCCTTTTTTTTATAAACTACCTGCAAAAACAAAAGTAAATTAGAAATAAACGCGTGGGTTGCCTCCCATGAAGCGCTTCGTTTAACGTTGCATGGCTCGACGGTTATTCGTCTCACCCTGCAAGACGAACAACATGTATTTGGCCGCTTTCTTGCCCTTTGTAGTATGGCTTCAACCTCTGTCCATTCACTTTAAAAAATGTCACCGTTTGGTGGATTTTTCAATTCAACCGCTCCGTGTGGATATACTTTATGTATTACAAACGGGCCTGACCACTTTGATCGCAGCTTACCGGGGAACAACTTCAACCTGGAATTATATAAGAGCGCCAATTGACCTTCCCAGAAATCTTTTCGTAGGATCCTCTGATCATGTCATTTCTTGGTTTGCTCTTTGTAAATCTTGGCATTCTCATAAGCTCTATTTTGAAATTCCTCTAATTCATGAAGTTGAAGAACCCGAGAATCTCCCGCTTTCGCGAGATCAAGATTGAGGAATTTTGATGCCCACAAAGCTTTGTATTCAAGTTCTAATGGTAAATGACACGCTTTTCCATAAAACAATTGGTACGGTGACATACCTATAGGTGTTTTGAACGCAGTGCGGTACGCCCATAACGCATCATCTAACTTACTTGCCCAATCTTTTCGCGATGAGTTCACAGTCTTCTCTAGGATCTGCTCCAGTTGCCTATTTGACACTTCCACTTGCCCGCTTGTCTGTGGGTGATACGGAGTAGCTATTCGATGTTTCACATTGTATTTCAAGAGCAACTTCTCCATGAGGTGATTCAAGAAATGAGTTCCTTCATCACATATGAGGGCTCTTGGTACCCCAAACCGTGTGAAGATGTTTTCCTTCAGAAATTTGATCACCACTGATCCGCTGTCGCTCGCGGGTCAAAACGAGTAGTTTTCAAAAACGTAGTATAGCGACAATGGCTCGAGTCGTATCGCAAGGATTCTTGATTCTATTAACTAAAAGCAAAGTCGAATTTGGGGGGGTTGGTTTGGTGGTCGAATTACAGAAAAAGAAGCGCTTAAAATAAGTGATTCTGAAATAAGCTGTTTTGAAAAAATGATTATTGAAATAAGCCAATCTACTGAATCAGTTCCTACTATCATCGATTATCATAATTTTAATTCCCTAAGCGGATTGTCTATTCCTATTTGGATACAAACTCAGTGACAAGCGGTTAAGTTTGTGAGAGGTATGATCCTATTGTCCGAATTAAGCAAACGGGATAGATTTTCATGGATTAAGCAAACATGATTGATCAGGCACAAAAACGGATTAAGCAAACGTATCGTGCCTAGGTTAGGATCATACAATCAACCAAATTTAATCAATATATTTCATGTAATTGAATTAAGCAAACAAGAACACAAAACATCATCGAAAGGAATTAAACTAGAATTAACATTATAATAATCTCAAGTATTGGAACCTGAATTACAGTAGATCGACTCAAATGCGATTAGTTCTCCATGAGTTCGTAAAATCCCTCAATCCAAATCGTGAGCAGTGTATTCGTGAATGGAAGATGATGTGAACAGTAACTCGGCTGCTACCCTAAGGGGAAAGTGTACGACCCGTTTTACAATCCAACTGGGTCAAACATACGACCCAGACCCAAAACTAATTGACCCGAAATTTAACTAAAAATAATGCAGCAGCTTGTACGAGTTTTCTGGACTTGTTGGAGTCCGAATTTGCTTCTGACTTCTGAACAAAAGTCGTAGATCTTTTTCTTAGCTTTCCAACGACTGGTAGAACGCTTTAATCCGATACTCCAAGCTCCAGTTATGAATTTATTCGTGCAGGCTGTTAATGCTGAAAATTAAATACGAAAATCAAATAACTATAAAAATAAATTAAAATATAAAAACATAATAAAATAGAGAAATAAACAAACCAAACCATGGAAATGTATAAGTACAAACGTAGAGGAATGTGCGTCAAAATGCACTGATCAACCACTCTCGCATCATTGGTTGGTAATGCAACTGCTTCAACCCACTTCGATACATAATCCACCGCCACCAATATATAATTCTTTCCAAAAGATGGTGGAAATGGGACCATGAAATCGATGCCCCATACATCAAAGAGTTCGACTTCTAGCATGGCATTCTGAGGCATCTGATTCCTTTTCAAGATGTTCCTAGTTCTTTGGCACTCGTCGCACTCTTTGATTATCTCTTGAGCATCTTTGAACAACGAGGGCCAATATAACCCCGACTGAAGGACTTTTGTTGCAGTTCTATCACCACTAAAATGTCCTCCGTACTCTGTGTCGTGACAAGCTTTTAACACATCTCGTTGATCTTCCTCTGGAACACATCTTCTAACCAGCCCATCTAGCCATTTCCTGTATAAGAATGGATCATCCTACAAGTAGAACCTGCAATCATGCAAAAACTTTTTCTTTCTGTTAGAATCAAAATCATCGGGGATTACCCCACCTACCAGATATTTTGCATAGTCAACGAACCAAGGGACACCAATAACAGCGAGGATGTGTTCATCTGGGAACTCATCCTTTATTGGCCGCTTCTCTTCTGTTTCCTCAATAGGTGACATTCGAGAAAGGTGATCTGCCACAGTGTTTTCACACCCTTTCTTGTCACGAATTTCCATATCAAATTCTTGAAGGAGTAAGATCCATTTGAGAAGTCTTGGCTTAGAGTCCTGTTTGGCAAAAAGATACTTCAAAGCAGCATGGTCAGTATAAACAATGACTCTAGAACCCAACAGATATTGCCTGAATTTATCGAAGGCATACACAACTGCTAGTAACTCTTTTCCGGTTGTTGCATAGTTCATCTGTGCAGGGTTCAAGACATGACTAGCGTAATAAATAACATGCAATAATTTTTCTCTCCGCTACCCTAAGACTGCCCCTATTGCAATGTCACTTCATCACACATGATCTCAAAAGGTAGAGACCAATCTGGGGCCACAACAATTGGTGCCGAAACTAATTTTTTCTTGATAGTTTCAAATGCTACGACACACTCATTATCAAAATTAAAAACCTTATCCTTAACCAATAGAGTAGTTAAGGGTTTTGCTATTTTAGAGAAGTCTCTTATGAACCTACGGTAAAATCCCGCATGTCCCAAGAAACTTCGGATACCTTTTTCATTTATTGGTGGTGGTAGCTATGATATAACTTCGATCTTTGCTTGATCTACCTCGATTCCTTTGTGGGAAATTTTGTGACCCAAAACTATACCTTCACGCACCATGAAGTGACACTTCTCCCAATTGAGGATCAAATTTGTCTGTTGGCATCTTTCTAAAACAAAAACAAGGTTAGTCAAACAATTATCAAAGGACTTACCGAAAACCTCCATATGCTTCTCAAGCATATCATCGAAGATAGCTTGCATGCATCTCTGAAATGTGGCAGGAGCATTACATAACCCCAAGGGCATCCTTCGGTAGGCAAAAATACCAAACGAGCATGTAAAGGCGGTCTTCTCTTGATCTTCTGGTGCAACCGCAATCTGATTATACCCCGAGTAACCATCGAGAAAACAATAATAATCATGCCCTGCTAACCTTTCCAACATTTGGTCAATGAAAGGTAGCGGGAAGTGATCCATTCTTGTAGCTAAATTCAATCTTCTGTAATTGATGCAAACTCTCCACCCTGTTACCGTCCGTGTAGGGATCAACTCATTTTTTTCATTCTTAATCACTATCGTTCCTCCCTTCTTCGGTACCACATGAACAGGACTCACCCAAGCACTATCAGATATGGGGTAGATCATCCCTGCATCTAATAATTTCACATCTTCTTTTCTGACTACTTCTTTCATCGCTGAATTGAGCTGCCTTCGGGGTTGAACTACCGGTTTATGATCATCTTCCATCAGAATTTTATGCATGCACACCGTAGGACTAATACCTTTTAAATCTTCAATAGACTATCCCATAGCACCTTTATGCTTTTTCAAAACTTCCACGAGCTTATTCTCTTGAAGACTTTCAAGGCGGGAACTTATGATCGTCGGGCACCTACTTTCGGTGTCTAAAAAGACATACTTCAGGTTTTCTGGTAGTTGTTTCAATTCAGCCCCTTTCTTTGGTTCATCTTTCTTTTCCTCCGCCAATGGTTACCTAAGATCTTCCCATCGGTTTGGTCGAGAACTTTTAAAAGCTGGTGTTGCTTCCATCATGGCTACCACTTCCACCTCTTTTTCATCAACCGCGTCCTCTTCATCAAAAATTGATAAACTCAACACTTTGTCCAAAGGTAATTGTTGTGTTTCCAAGGAATTTTCATTCGCACATATTTGATCAATCACCTCAATGTGTTGACTAGTGGCAACATCATCTTTGTATTTCATGGTGTTTCGCACATCAATTTTTAACTCTTCATCATAAACCTTCAGAGTCATTGTGTCTTCTTCTATGTCTATCAAACATCTCTCGGTCTCTAAAAATGGTCTCCCCAAAATTATTGGAATCTCTTCATCTTCCGGCATCTCTAAAATAACAAAGTCCACCGGGAACATAAATTTGTCAATTTTGACAAGCACATCTTCTACTATCCCGTATGGTCTCTTCACAGAATGGTCAGCAAATTGGAGTGTCATTCTTGTATCTTGCACCTTACCTATCCCCAATCTCTTATAAATGGACAGCGGCATAAGACTCACACTTGCTCCCTGTAGCAACCTGCCCTAAAATTAAAACTTTAGAGTCGCCACCTATTCTACCAGGGCGAGTAGGAAACCCTACGCAGTTAAGAGATCGGGGTAAGATTATTATAATCAGGTCGAGGGAAGGTGTTAGGCACCCTCAACCCTTTCCTATGGCTTTGAATCTAAGGTCAAATTTTATGGCTAAAATATTCAGGTTTAATAGCTAAGGAAGTGAATAAAGGAAAAATGAGATTTTATGGAAGGAGGACTCGCCTTGTTGCCAAGTGCCTACGTATCTCCTGAGGGAGAATCAGAGTCAACGTAGTTCGGGGACAGGGTTGTACGCCTTAGAATTTGATGTGAAATTATTTGAAGGCTTTTTGAATTGCATTATCGTAGTTTTTTTGAAATGCGAAGTTCGAAGATATTTTGAATTACCTTATCGTAGATTTGAAAATCGCAGAGATGGAAATCTGTAGTATCGTGGTTTAGTGTGTTTTCAATGTTTGGGCGTACAACCCTGATTTTAATTTGTCACCATTAGTTGCAATAATCAATAGGTTTGATTACCATGGCTAACGGATTGAAGGGAGGATTGCTAACCACTATAATCGATAGATTTGATTATCACGAATAGCAAATGTGTGTGTTTCAAATTATCGTTACTCCTCATAATCGATAGATTCGATTACAAATAATAACGAATTTGATAAAGGGAAAATGCTAATCATCGTAACCAATAGCTTTGGTTAAAACCATTTAGCAAAATAAATATGCATTTGAATTATATTCGATTAAAGAATTAAATGATTATTACCCACCGCAATCAATTGATTTAATCGAAGCGAATAATAAATTAAATCCTAGTACTTTGGCTAAAAAACTAATGGGATTGGACAAACCCTAATATCTTATATAACCGTTCTAGGGTTTTTGTGATTTATAATAGTCAAAACCAATTAAATAAATTAATCGAAAATAATCGAATAATCGGAGAAAATATTATAATCCTAAAGCCTAATCCTAATTTTATTAATACTAATCTAAATTAAAATTAATTAAATTAAATTAACTATTAATCTTTAATCTAAATATTTAACTAAACAATATAAATAAAATATTAAATAAAACCTGGGAGTGTTCCTATGTTGCTGCTTATTGATGATCCATGGTGTGCCTTCAGCCTTATAGGCGTTAGATCTGATCTTGATGTGATCCAAAGGCTGCTGGTTGAGAGTACATGGTGGGCGCGTGTTGGCAGGACGCACAGGATCAATAAACTAACATTTCATAAAAAATAATGTTGGGAGTGGAGATCGAACCCACACCCCCTGCCTCACGCTATAACTTCCTTGCCAATCCATCCACGCATGCTATTTGTTAGAAACACGCTGCGCATGAAATATATTAAAACGCGAGTTCAGAAAATTTGAATAAAACAAGCTTCGCGCCCAGCCTACTGCATCTTCTTCCTCGTGCTTTTTTTCAGAAATTGGAGACTTTTAGCAACGGTTTTGGTTTGTTGCCATAACCTGTACGAATCAAACTAAAAAAAATAATGCAAATAAATTCCGGATAATGCCCTAGACCATGATAAAATCATCTCCCGAATTCAATGGAGCCCTTAATTTTGGCTAATTTCATCCCTAACTAAAATCCCTAATTTGAAAACTCAAGAAACCTAAACATGGTGGATCCCTCAAACTACAACCAAAATCAAATTAATTGTCCAGAAAGCTTCACAACATCAATCTAAACACAAACATATATTCAAAACTTATTTAAGATTCCTATGTTATCGCAATCGACAATCAAAAAATTTGCAAACCGTGGTACATCTGTAGGATTGATTTACGAAGCTCTGGCCGATGGTTATGGTTTGGTTCGCTTCATAAAATGTCTAGGAACGTGTTAGAATCATTAAGACCAATTGAATCGCCCTGCAACAATGAAATCAAACTTCACTTTTTCCTTGGATTTTTGCATTCGGCCAGGGGCCCTTGGGGGCCAGAATTTAGTCCCCCTGATTCTGAAGAATTTGTGTTTATATAGGAGATGAATTTAGGTCACTAAAACTAAAGTAAATCTTGATGAATCTTGAGAATGCAATTTGAAAAATATGATTTGTAAAGCCTTCTAATTCTATCCAATTTCAACCTTTTCTTTCCAATCTTGCCTTGCACGATTTTATGTTGTATATTAGGTATAATTGTGATTGGATTTGTTTAGAAACCAAAACCAAATCAAACCTTGCATATTTCCTTCATTTATTTTGATTTAAATTATGTTTTGAATGAATAAAAATTCACTAAAATTATAATAAAAATCAAATAGTCGTGGGCTTGAGTTTGTATATTCTTGGTGGCCTCATAAGAAAGTTTGGATCATAAAAAGTCAGGCCCATTTGGAAAAAATCCAAGTTTAACCCTTATTTGCTTCACATTTTCCATCCAAAATCGACCAACTTTGACAAGGCATATCTCCCTCAATTTTTAAGATATGAGAGAGTTCTAGAACTTTTTGGAAACCTCAAGATGTCCTCTACAGTCCACTTTGGAACATATTTTTCATTTGGGGATTTTATCTTGATGATATGGCCTTTGACAAAAAACTGCTTTCGGTTGACCTTTGAAAATGACCTATAATCTTTTGTGCCATATCTCTCAAATGAAGCATTTTTGGACTTGGCTTGTGAGAGACAAAGTTGTAGATAATCCAATTTCCTTCAAAATAGGCTTTGAGTGAGGAATTTATGATACTCCATGTGAAAGTTATGACCAGTCAAAGTTGAGTTGACTTTTCCTATAAAAAACCCTAATTTGAACCTTCTGAATTTGTTCATTTCTGAGTTTTTACTAATGAGTCATGATCAATCTTTGATCAAATGATGGATATAACCTCACATACTTGATGTTGACCAAAAATCTTGAAGTTTGACTGTATTTTGACTATAGTTGACTTTTAAGTCAAACTGGTCGACTATAGATCATCTGAGCATTTGAATGAGCAATCCTTGGAATTGAAGCTTGACTTTTGACATGGAGATGCTTGGAGACTCATGATACACCTTGAGATCCATTTGAGACCTTAGAGATTCAAAACTCCTTTGATAAAATGCAAACCTTAGTTCTGAATAGGAGAGAGTGCTTTTGAGAAAACCCTTGAACCTTGAATCATTGAAGATGAAATGAAGAGGGAAAATTTTGGGGTATGACACTCCCAAATCAATAAGGGCTTTCTTGAAAGATATATCCCCAATGGTACAAGGAATAGTCACAGAACCTCGATCCTTCTTTTTCACTAGAATCTTCATACCCTGCAAAATAGCATTACAAGTTTCGGTCCGAATAATCAGATCACGATCGATGGTCCTTTTCTTGGATATAATATCCTTCATGAACTTGGCATATGTAGGCATTCTTCTCATGCTGCCCCTTCTTTTTATTTCTAGTGGGAAAATGAAGTTTAACGGTCGGTTTTGGCTCAATAATCTTCCCTTTCGTCACCGGTTCTGATATAACCATATCCTCAGCTTCTACCTCATTTTCCTTTATTTCCATATCAACTTCAAGCAACGACTCTTCTTCTTCAGCATTTTCCTCCACAACGTCTTTGGCTTTACCACTTCAAGTGCTTATAGCACTTACATTAGTATGATCTTTAGGATTTGTAACCATGGCACTAGGTAGAGCACCCGACTGTCGAGGATTTGCCATTTGTTGTGAAATTTGACTCATCTGAATTTCAAGATTCTTAATCGATACACCCGTGTTTCGAAAATTGCTCCTTGTTTCTTCTTGAAATTGGGAACTTTGAGCGGCCATCTTTTCAATGGCGATCTCCCAGTCTGCTTTTCTTGGTCCCTGTTGCTGAAATTGTTGTTGCGGTTGCTGATATGGTTGTTGATATGGTTGTTGCGGTGGCCGATATTGCTGTTGTTGTGGTAGAATTTGATATGGCACAACTCCTTGTTTAGGAACATTCCCTTGTTGATCTTTCCAGGAGAAATTCAGATGATTTTTCCATCTCAAATCGTAAGTGTTGGAGTAGGGGTTGTTCTGCTTCAAAAAATTTATTTCCTCCACCTGTTGAGCTGTTGCCACACAATGCATGGCAAAATGAGGTCCTCCACATATCTCACAATTTACCGCTTGAATCGGCTAAGCTGGTTGAACCTGTGCTATAGTTTGCTTCTCGAGAGCCATTTGTTTCAGTCTTCGTTCAACTTCAGCCGCAATTTGGTCTTCCATCTTAACAACTTGGTTTGACAATTTCAAATCGACTAACCCTTCAGGCTGATTAACACTGCGGTCATATAACTCCAAGTGTTCATTTGTCGGGATAGCATCAATGATCTTCTTGATCTCCGTGGCTGTTTTGAAATTTGTTGAGCCACCGACAGCTGTATCAATAAGTTGCTTCGTCTTCCGTTTAAGACCATTCACAAAATTCTGCATTTGTTCAGTCACATCCATGTTATGAGTGGGACATGCAACCAACAACCGCTTGAACCTCTTATATGCATCTCCGAGTGATTCTCCTTCTTTCTGTTTAAAATTTACTATGTCATATCTTTTGCGGATATACACAGAAGCAGGGAAATACTCATTTAAAAATGTTGTCTCCATTTGTTGTCAAGTGGTGATACTTCCAGCAGGTAAAGAGTAAAACCACTCTTCAGCATCATCTGACAAAGTGAACGGAAACATCACTAGTTTCTTTGCCTCTTCAGAATGCCCCTCTATTTTCAACGACGTAGTCATAGTAAGAAACCTTTGTAAGTGCTTGTTGGCATCTTCATTAATTCTTCCAGAGAAAGGTTTCTTCTCAAGTTGTCGTATTGTTGTCGGGTGCAACTGAAAGTGGGCAACATCGACCGGTTGATTCACTATTGTCATCCGGCCGGCTGGTGCATTTGCTCCACCATAATCACCTAACAGTCTTTCTACGGGAGCTGCCATAGTTTTAGCCTCCGAATCCGAGTGCTCAAAATGAACCGAAAAAGTATCCTCGTTATCAGATTCCGAAGCTATCAGATTTTCTTCTATCGCTTCCAGTCTCTCTTGTCTTGATTTTCGAAGTCTAGCTCGCAACGATCGTTCGGGCTCTGCGTCAAAAAGAAATTCTGCTGAGGCCTTACCTCGCATGCAAAGATTAGACAATTATTAGTAGTGAGCAAATAAAATAATAGAAAATTAAAATTTTAGTTGCAGAGCAACAAAAATCCAATTGAATTATTATTAAACTTATATTTTGGCAGTCCCCGGCAACGGCGCCAAAAACTTGATCGGAAAATTAGCAAGTGTACTATTTTTCACTGATGTAGTTTTAAATAGAGGTTTATACCCGGTATCGAACTCGCGGACTGCGTAGGAAATACAAGTTTTACAATTATTCAATTGAACAAAATACCATGGGGTTTGTTGGTTTGTAGAGAAATTATATAAGTTATAACTAATTAAAGCAAAAGTAAAATAACGGTTCTTGACAATATGAGAAAGCATGCTAGGGTAGGTGTTTGAATTTCCTCGCAATGAACTTGATTCCCCAATTTTGAAATATAGTTATAATGAGCTACTACCGAATCTCAAGAGTTGCTTTCCTTAATTCCTTAACTGAAAACCTTTAATGTTTATCTCTAATCCTAATTCCTTAGCCAATAAAGATAACATCAAGCAATAAACTACAATTTACCAAGAATTATACGGTTACTATGGTTAAATTCTCATTCCTAAGCAATTTCACCATAGTATTATTGTGCAAAAAGCGTTGAGTGGTTTTTCCGACCTAAACCTCAACCGTAAATCCAAAAACTATTTGTCCGATAGAAAAGGCATTAGAAACTTTGTACAATGAAGATAAACTCATTAAAACTTGAATAACATAAATTGATAGAAATAGGGTTCATAACAATGGCAATTCAGGGACACCCCCTAGCATTGGGGGGTTTAGCTACTCATAGTAATATTTGAAGAACTGAAAATAAAGATGATAGACATTACAAAAATTATGGAAGTCTTTGATCTTCAATTGCGATTGCCGTTGAAGATCTCCGTTCTTCGAAACCCTTGTTAGCTCCTCTTCTTCACTCTAAAATTCTTCAATATCATCCAAGATGATCCACTAAAACTCTCAAACTAGGTCTAAGTAGTGTTAGGTTACATTCCATTCATGTAAAAAGTCGAGAACGCCCTTAATGAGACTTGAAATAATGAAACAGCTAAAAAAACAAATCCAGGCCGCATCAACTGACACGGTCGTGTCCCACGACACTGGCGCCCGTGTCAGCCTCTGTTTTCTCTTCAAAAAGCCTCTTTTTCCATGTATCAGCTGACACGACCGTGTCCCACGACACTGGCGCCTGTGTCAGGTTCTTTCTTTGCATTTTTGGCTTTGTTTTCTTCTGTTCTCGTCCCATTTTTTCGGCGATTCTTTCTTACACCTGAAATAACCAATAACTACCAACAAAGTGATCAAAAGTAACTATTCTACTAAAAATTACCACTAGCAATTAAATTAACAAAACATGAAGGAACTACTCAAAACAAAGAATAAACAATTCACAGTGTTACCGAAATGACCGATTTTTACCAAATAATTTGCGGAGTATAAGTGAAATTGGTGACCGATGAGTGCATTCATAAACCTATAGGTGTTGAATGTTGTGTGATCTCTGAAGTTGTTAAGCAAGGAGAGTATTTTGTCCTCATAAGTTTTTAAGTATTGAGGATTGTGTGTCTTGGAAGAGTGTCTTTTGGTTTTATTGTTTGTGTTATTTTGTCACAGGGAATTATGATTGAAGGGATTTGAGGAGGGCCTCATACCTAGGTGAGTCTTAGGGAGAAGTCATAGGAAGGGTACTGATTAAGTTAGGAGTTGTAAGCGAGGGAGTTTAACTCTAAATTGATACTATCGGATATTGGTTTCGTTCCTGGCATGGTAGCCCCAGAGTAGGAAGGTTGTTCCGAACTGGGTTAACATATCGTTGTGTTCTTTACTTTCTGCATTATTATTGTCGCTATTATCAACTTTTTCAAAATAGTTAAGTGCCTAGATATTGTGTCGTGACATCTCATTCGACATCACTAATCTGATACCAGAATTTCATTCACAAAATTCACAATATTCATAACATCACAACATCACTAACATCACAAAACAATGGATATCAGATTATCCCCGGACACGTCTAATTGGTTCTACTCTGTTAAATTAGTTCCGGTCTGCTATTGTTTATTTTTTGGTTACTATTTAATTCTTACTCTACTATAGACATGGAATTATTATTGTTATTGTTAAAGTTACTCTGCTAAAATAATACAACTCTGTTTACTATTTATTCATTTTCTGTTTACTAAGCATTTCATTTTCTACTACTGATAAGCTACGGGAAATAACACTACTACATTGAAATTATTCTGCTAACTGTTTTACTGTTAAGCTTCTCTTTCCACAGTTACTGATACATATCTGCCATTTATTTTATTCTATCATCCAATAATGTTTATCAATTATTCATCTACTACAGAATTAAGCTACTACTACTCATAATTGTATCTGATTTAATTGAATCTAATTTAAGTCTGCAATTTAATCCTAGAGGCACCTAACTATACTAACAATAATATTCATATTATTGAAAAATGGTACATAGTTGTGGGACCCCGTCCCCAATTCCCATGGAACATCCCACCAGGGGACTTCCTAAGCCAAAGGGCGCCCGCCCCCTAGCTAAAGGTCGTCCGCCCCACTCAATATGTAGGGTCCTCCCCACTTCCTCATTAAGGGATGTTTGTCCCACCAAAACATGGCCCCCTCCCCTTAACCTTTCCTTCTCTTTCCAGACTCACTTTCATTTTCGGTTCCTCTTTATAACTCAACCCAGAAACATTTTGATTTCAGAGACATTCATCGTCACCACATCATAGATTTATTTTTAGCACAAAAAATTGTTCATCGATCACAATTTCAATTCAATCCAAAATTACAGACAACACAAACCAAACAATAAACACATATCAACAATTGTTTACACACAATTTCCTAGAAACAACAACGCAACATTACCGCACATATCAGAAATTATACTGAGGCACAGAGATCATATTAATTACCTAAACTCCACATACAATTCATCATGTCCCTGTTTATAGAGCAAGAACCCCATCCTTACCTTTGGATCAAAGGTCGCTCTAATTTTTGTTCCGGTCAAAATCCCCAAAATGCTTTGCTATGCAATTGCCCGTACTTTCTTCTTCTCCTATTCTCTTATCTGCTACTTCTATTTTCACCATATGCCTCAAGTTATGTTTCTGGTTTTTCTAAAAACCTAAGTGCCTTACTGCCTCACTTCTCAATTTGGGCCTAACTATAGTACACGTACAGTGCCACACCTCTAGTCCATTTAATTAATTATGGTATACTTCCTTTCACTTTATGTCCAAATACTCGGTTAATTTTAATTACTCAGAATATTCCCCAAACGCCAAATATTAATCTACTAATATTTTTAATACTAAAAATATTAAAATTCACGATTAACTCTCGACCCGCTATTCCGTAAAAATACCGACTCCGTCACTCAAAATACGCCAAAATTCAATAAATACTAAAATAATCCAAATTAAATAATAAATCGCAATACAGGTTTTACAAACAGAATGCTCACTTTAAGTCCCTCGTTGGCGGAGATAAAAGTTGTGGTGTTTGCGCTCAATTCAGAGATCGCCCCTGGTCAGGACGGGTTCGGTGCTTCCTTCTATCATTCATATTGGGAGATTATTCATCATGACGTTGTCATACCCCAAATTTGTCCTACCCCTTTACTTTTAACTGGCTTAAACTTCTCATGTCATCTGCATACCCTTTATTAGGTCATCTAACACATCATGCATCATTAATCGATAAATTTGGTTTGGGATCAAGGATTTTGAAAGATTAAGGCTTAATTATTCATCGCTTGAGTTTGCTGAATTCCACCAATTAAAGATGAGATTAAGGTCTCATGTCTTCAAGTTTCGTCACCAAGGGATCTTCTTAAAGAGAATTACTTTTGTATCAAGATCATTTGTCATTAAGTCAAGGTATTGGCCAAGGTACAAGATATGGTTTGTGCATTCATTGTGAGTAAGGCATCACATGTGTTTTGAGATCATTCTCGAACCATGGTACAAGAGGATGAACTTTAAGATTCATTTTAATGAAGGCATCATTCTTTTGGTATTTGACACACAAGTTAGGTCGATGAATTGAATTGAATCAAGGGCTTCATTGAAAAGGCAAATGGATTGAGAAATTGTTCATTGAAATTCAAAGTGAATTAAAGTTCTTGAGGCATTTGTGTACTGTTAAGGGCATTTGTGTACTGTTAAGGGTTGATTAATGGGTTCACTCTATATTGTAATGTGGAAAAATATTTGGGGAATTTAGATTGAAGCATTGAAGAAAACCTGAAGTTCAAATGTCATATGTGAAGAGTAAAGTACCATTACATGTGCAAGCCATACTCGTTACATTTTCAAGTCAGGAGCAGAGTCCTTATAAAATAAATAAATAAAACACTCTTTACAATTTCCAAAGTTACAAAGCAAGGAACGTGTGCATCATATGTCATCACCATCCATTTTTTTATCATCACAAGGACGAGCTTCGTTGGCTTCCAATATAAACACAGTGCCGCTGCGGTTTTCGATGCCGGAACACATGCATATGATACGTTCATCAACAGCTATCAGACACGCCA
The DNA here is from genome assembly GCF_029867415.1 of Vicia villosa. Lineage (NCBI taxonomy): Eukaryota > Viridiplantae > Streptophyta > Magnoliopsida > Fabales > Fabaceae > Vicia > Vicia villosa. The sequence continues at coordinate 134,251,623 of NC_081182.1, forward strand.
CAGCTATCGATGACTGCTCCATTGGCACGAGAGCCATAGGCTTGCATAATCCACACCCTTCCAACCCTGCAATTCTAAGAAACGGAATCAACATCACAGAAATTTGGCACAGCATCAAACACCCTGCATAATTCAACAAGCAAAAGCTGTTCAGATTCAAACCAAGAAAAAGCTACAAAACAGAACATGTCAAGCGGCACAACATCGATACGACAACATTCATCAAGACCTGGCCATGACCACCTCACTAGCGCACCATTTCAATACCAACAGCATCACCTTTCATTCAAGTTCATCATACCAGTTACAAATAAGAACATGCTAACACCTTACAAAAATGCATACAACACACTGGCAGTTTTCAATCAAACCAACATCCTGCATATACAAGTTAAACCAAAACAGTCTCATTCCATATCATTTTCAAACCAATTCATTTCTAACATCAAACAGTTTCTACATCTAACTGTACCATAGCATTCAAAATTAACCCTCAACAGTCTTTTAGTGAAATTCCTAATTACTAACAAGTTGTAACTAACCACAGGGATGTTCAGCTTTTAGTTTAAAAACATTCTACTAATAGTTTCACTTACTAACTGTAACAAAATCTCCAGCTCAACAACTAACCAGCCAACCTATCACTAACCAATTCCAACCAATTTCCCTCACAACTAACCTATAACAGATCCTAACTAACTTCTAACAACCTCTAACAACCTAGTATAGTTACTAACCAATCCTAACAGATTCAAAACAGAAGCATAACTGAATACAAGAGAAAAAGTCAGAAGAAAAACTAACCTGAGAATCTCTATAAATCAGAGCCTTGAGCCATTCTTCACCTCCCCTCTCGATTCATTCTTCACCATTTCTCCACAAACTCTCTCTGAATCTTCATGATCATCCATCTCCACACCACTTTTCTTTCTCCACACTTTCAATCTTCTGAAATCATCATCTTCATCCTCCAATCATCACAACAAAAAACCTTGCAAAACAGAACCAAAAGGATGAGAGGAAGATGAACAAAAAAGGCGTAACAAAAAAAACTCAGAGAACCTCTAACCAATTCTCAATAGAAATCTGAATTTAAACCTCTCCTCTTTCACGAGCTTCATCTTCTTCCATCAACCAGCGTTTCAATCTTGAATTTCCTTTGTTTCTGGTCACGATTCAGAATCCTTCTTCAGCTCCATCATCATGCTACCGCAGCTTCATCATCATCAATAATCTTTCAATCAACCTACAAGAACCTTCATCTCCTAATATCTCCCTTTCGTTTTTCGGTTATCATCTTCATCATCATCAACACACTATCTCGTCATCATAGATCATATGCAACCGAGGATATTTCTCGATTGGCTTGCATCTGAACAGTAACGATAGCGCGCAAAAACGAGAAGAAGAGAGAAGAAGAGGTTCAGAATCGCGAATAAAAAGGGAAACATAAGAAGTAAGAAGAAGTGAACATCGTGACGATAGCCTTACCTGAAACTCCATCGTCAGCAACGACGCGGTTGAAGCGTCTTCAACGGAGAGAGATGAGAGCTGAGGACGAAGAGAAGAGTGCGAGACGGAGATGGAACAATCGGAGAGGGTGAGATGGTTTGTTCGGTGGTGGCCGGCCGGTAGCGTCGCAATGTTTCGATCAGAGAAGAATGGGATGAAGAACCCGATGCCGCCACTGCTCACAAGAAAGGGAAGAAGGAGATCTGATTGAAAGCTGAAAGGTCACATACTGAACCCTAATCCCATTTCTATTTTTTTAATTTAATTTTTTTTTAATTGAATTCTAATTGTCTATGAAAATCTGAATCTGGATCAATAATCCACCCTGGGCCGAACGAGTTTCAGTATCACACCCCCTCTAGGCCCACGAACCATTCATTTTTGGCTAATAAAAATCTGTAATAACAAAGAAGTGTATTGGGCTATCCCTAATGGGCCTGCACCCTGCTATCTGCACCCGTGTTTTCAGTTTTCACCCCTTATTACATTAGTGTACATTTAGGTCTAATTAGATTTTTTCTATTTTTGCTTTTAGGTGATAAAATGCTTTTTTCTATTATTTTTTTTTTAGGTGATAAAAATGCTAATTTTGACATAGAAAATAATCAATAAAAAATGTTAGTTTAGGCTAATTCTCTTTGCTTAATTAGAAGCCCTTTTCTTCATATAAAATCCTCATAAAAAATAGTAGATTTTTTAGGTTAATTTTGACATTTAAGTTCTTCATAAAAAAGCTCATAAAAAAATAGTAGTATTTTAGGTTAATTTTTGAATAGTTTCCTTTATCCTTTTGTCTCATTTACATGTCAATTTTGGTGTAATTCTTATGTGACTTTGTTGCTTGTTTCGGGCCATATTTTAGGCCTATGTTGTTAATATCACTTGTATGCTTCTCTTAGAATCTATCCCATGTTAACATTAGGATTTAGACTTGTATAGACAACTTAGTTTAGAATTTAGGATTAGTTCCCTATTGCATTCTTTTTCTTTTCAACTCTTTAAAACATTAATAAAAGGAAGATGCGAATCACATTAAGAAAGTGATTGAGAAATGAGTGGGATTCATTCCCTAATCTATTTCTCAATCGCTTAGTGGCATAGAAACGAGTGGGATTCATTCCCTAATCTGTTTCTCGGTCACTACTTAATGGGAGAGAAACGAGTGGGATTCATTCCCTAATCTGTTTCTCAAACATTAATTAATGGGAGAGAAATGAGTGAGATTCATTCTCTAATCTGTTTCTCGAACATTACATAATGGGATGGAAGTGAGTAGGATTCATTCCTTAATCTGCTTCTCGATCATTATACATTTTATGTGATTCAAATCGTGAAGTAAATTCCCTTAAAAAATACACAACCAAAAACACTTTAAAACACCTAACAATGGTTCAGACTAAAGCAAAGTAGAGAAAGTGGTGAGTGGCCCGGTATTGGGAACTGTTCACCACTCATCTATCCTAAAAGACACAAACCAATCATTTCTTTTTCTTTTGCCTCGTTGGCACCTAAGGGCAATGTCATTTCCACTCGTACGCATCGTAGGTCGATCCCTTATGCAAGAGTGCGAACGTTGACTCCGCCCAACTAAAAAACACAAAAACAAACAGAAAATCGTGAGCCGAGCTACGGTAACTCTGATTCCTGAAAAGGATACGTAGGCAGCGGGGTAGGGCCCGTGCGAGTACAATTCTTTATTTTCCCTACATTTTTGCATTCGTTTCGCATTTAGACATAGACATAGTTATACACCCTTTAGATAGAAACAAACATAGGTGGATACCATCGAGTACGATGGGCGCGAGGGGTGCTAATACCTTCCCCTTGCGTAACCGACTCCCGTACCTTGATTCTCTGGTCGCAAGACCCTGTTCCTTCCTTTGTTAGGTTTTCTGATATTCCTTTCCCTTATGGGATAAATATATTGGTGGCGACTCTGTTCATTTTTCGCGAGCGTGCACCAGCTGGCGACTCTGCTGGGGATGTTGCTAGACCTGTTGCTGGTCCATCCTTAGTGAGTCGATCCTAGCCTGCGTTTGTTTGTTTATTTACTGGGTGTTTATTTGTTTTTATGTCTATACCTTGTATATATGTTTGCATGTTTACTTTTCTACTTTCATATCATGTTTATTTCTGTTTGCACATCATGCATATGGATTATATTCTGTGTTCCTTGGGGTCTTCTGTTCTGTTTTGCAGGTTGGGTGGGATGATTATATGAGGTAAAAGGCCCAATACCCAGGCCAGAGTTGACACATAGGATACCTAGGATAGAGTGGATAGTCATGACGCCAACAGAATGTCAGGTTCTGTTGATTGCGATCATGAGACCCACGACCAGCCGAGGTTCAAATGAGATACCGTTGTTGGCATGTATTTGCGACAATGATGGTGTTTCAGGAGAACTGATAACGCTGGAAGCCATTGACCTACCTTGACCTAGATTCACCTGTGAGTGGGGTGGGATATACATGACAGGTACCGTTGGTGACTATTCTGTTATGTTGGTGACTATTGGTTTTCTTGGTATTCAAAAAGGTGTCGGACCTTTGATCCCATGACGTTTGACCTGTATCAGTTATTCAGAAGTTTGTATGGTGGTTACTAAGATTATATGGACCTTGATCCCATGCCTTTGCATTGCATAACATCATTGTTGTATCCACTCCATTTATGAAAGATCCTAAAGTCTATTTCCAAAAAAAAAAAAGGGAGAAAAAGAAAAAGGAAATAGAAAAGCGAAAAAGAAAAGAAAAGACATTCTATACAAAAAAAAAAGAGATAAAAAAAAAAGAAAGAAAGAAAATGAAAGATTGTGAAAAGACTTTAGGATCTCTCATAAATGAAACATTGCATTCATATTATCATGCATCTCATAGTTCTATCAGAAGCTTATTGGGGTCCTCTTTCAATCCAGATTTCTGCTTCATCAACAAATTTGACTTCCCTACATCCGTATCGTACAAGGATTAATCAGAGGATAATCATGGACCGTCTTGAACAAAATCAGGTTGAACTTCGTAAGGACATGGATACTATGGGGGAGAGGATGACCCAACTCTTGGAGACTCTCCATGTTGTTATTCAGGGACAAGAAGAGCTCAGACAAAGTGTTGCTAAGTTGGCTAATGGTACTCCGACCACTGTTGCTAATGGGGGGTCAAAACCTGTGCTCGTGGAAATTCCTAATAAGGAGGATTCACATCATGAGAACGATTCTGAATTTGAAGCTTTCAAGTTCCCAATCGAGGAAAATGAGAGAAAATTCCATCTCCTGGAAGAAAGATTGAAAGCTTTAGAAGGTCGAAGCTCCTCCGGTTTAAATGCTATTGATTTGTGCCTAGTGCCTGATATCAAGATTCCTGCTAAGTTCAAAGTCCCCAGTTTTGAGAAATACAAGGGTACTACTTGTCCGATGAGTCACATCAAGGCATTCTGTAACAAGATGGCTCCATATGCAGAAAATGACAAGCTTCTAATGCATTTCTTTCAGGATAGCCTAAGTGGGGCATCTCTTGAATGGTATACACGACTTGAACGAACTCATGTCCGCACTTGGGATGAATTAGCAGAGGCTTTTCTCAAGCATTACAAGTACAACAGTGACATGGCTCCTACTAGACTACAACTCCAAAGTTTAACTCAGAAAGTTAATGAGTCTTTCAAAGAGTATGCACAAAGGTGGAGAGAATTAGCTTCCAGAGTCCAACCTCCACTCTTGGAACGAGAGCTTGTAGACATGTTCATGAATACTCTGAAAGATCCTTATCTGAACATGATGATTGGATGTGCTTCCTCCGAATTCTCAAGTTTGGTTGTCGTAGGAGAACGAATTGAAAACGCCTTAAAGATGGGTAAAATCCAAGATATGGCCAATGCTTCTGAATTCACTGAAGAAGAGAAAAGTGAAACAAATGCAATTTCAGAGAATAGAGAAGAAGAACTCCCTGCCTATCCTCAGGTTCATGTTCTTAACTATCACCAAAATTACCAACAACAAGGTCCACGAAGGCCGAGGAGACCACCAAGGAAGATTGACCCGATTCCTATGACTTATAGTCAACTGCTCTCTCATCTACTCAATGAGTCCTTGGTCCAACTAAGGGAGTCTAAGCCCCCTCCAACACCGATTCCTCAAGGATATGACTTAAATGCAAAATGTGAGTACCATTCTGGGACATCTGGACATTCAACTGAGGATTGTAATATTCTGAAACGCAAAGTCCAAGATCTCATTGACTCCAAAGCGATATCATTCACTCCAAACGGTCTTCACATAAATTGAAAGGTTCATGGGGCTCCCGATCGAGGGATAAGCAAGACATACTCTTATCTTGAGCATTGCATCATTCGCACTGCTCGAATCCCTAAAAGCATTACAAATTCCTGGATGACTTCGTCGGAATCTCTTTCCATAGGGTAATCAAAAGTGTTCTACACAATGCTTCTCATTCTCAAAGTTCTGCTTCATATCTCAGTTACATTTTCTCATAATTTCCTTCTCAGTGGCCTTGCTAGTTTACAGAGACAAGAAGAACATGAGAAACAAATTGATGTGATTCTATTGCCTTGTGCTCATTCGTTTCCTTGTCTGTTGGAATCACAATTGGTTAAGATTCTAGTATTGGGTCTTCTTCACCACAAGTAGCTCTCTTGAGTTGATGATCATACAAGATTCTTCCCATTTATGATGGCGATTACTACTATAGAAACTATGCTTGGGGCTCCCGCATGAGGGGTAAGCAAGACGCACTCTTATCTTGAGCATTGCATCACTCGCATTGCTCGAATCCCTAAAGCAAGGCAAAAATTTACAAATCCTAGGTGACTTTGTTGGAGTTTTCTTTGAAGTAATCTGAAGAGTTTGGAAAGAACTGCAAAAAGTAGTCAAGATCAACAAGTCCAGACGGAGTCAAGACTCCTCAACTATGGCAGTCATCAATTCATTTCTGCATTTTCATTTGTAATTTTCCTTGTTTTGTTAATTGTTTCTTCCATGTAAAACCTGTTTGTTTTTAATGAAAATAAAAATACATTGCATATGCTAGTTTCGAATCAATCCATTCGTGTTCACTCACATATTTATGTCTATCGATATCAAACTCTGGTTTAAGCAAAAAATATCAAAAGGAGAATGATGAAAAAATAATACAAATGCAAAATATTTAATTATGTGCTTTTGAATAAAACCCTGCTGAGGATGTACAGGCATTGTTTCAAATCCCCAAACACTGGAGATATAAGGGAGTGCAACCCTCGTTAACCCCTTTGAGCCATGAAGTAGGAGTTTCTTTTTATAAAAAAAAAAAACCTCACATTTAACCCAGGGGCAGGGTAGCGTTCAATTAATCTGATCGAGCAATCAAAATTCATCAGGAGTGTGCATCCAAGGACACAACAATGGTTGTCTTAAAAAAGGGTTGAGGAAAGTAAATACCACAATGGTACTCCCTCATCAATCAAAGAATGAGGCAGTCACTCATTTCCAACAAATTCAGAGATTTAGGATCACTCGACTTGTTCAACAATAACAAAAAGAAAAGATTGAAAAAAAAAAAAAGAGCCCGCTAAGTCAACAACTTGAAAACAAGTGACTTAGGCAAAATTAGGGCATCCCGCTGGACTCCAAAATAAAATTCAAAAAGAATTTATCCAGGCAAAAGTTAGGGAAATAAAAAAGGAAAGGCAAAGCAAAAGCAAAAAACGAGGATTACAAAACAAAGACCATCGTCAAAAGAACAAAGTCGTGTGATCAGACACCAAAATCGAAAGGTAAAGTGACCGCCATGTCTAGAAGGCATCATTGGTTCCTCAACCATCTCAAACTCCTCTTGAAGGATGGACGCTCGTATCGGGTTAAGTTGAATCTAGGACTGGAGAACATCACGAAGAATGGGTGGGTTAGGTTAGACTTTGAGCCTTAAATCCTTTCTTTTTAAAACCGTGAACCAGGCCACGTTACAACCCTTAAAAGACCTAATTGAAGCAGGGTTTATTTCAAAAGCAAGTTATGTAAAACTGACTCCTAGATGTGTGCTTACCATTCATGTTGGTATCGATATGACAAATAATTCAAACACTGAATGTCACAACTTTGTTTTAATAACTTTGATCTCGAAGCTAGCATAAGCATTGCATTAGGATTGTCATCTTCAAAACAAATATCTTTTACTTGTGAATAAACATTTGGCATCAAGGAAGATCAAACAATGAACAACTGCAGAAAAAGTTGATCGATTCCATGAGCCATTCACTTCAGAGGCTGATTACTCCAAGGGGCAAGATGTGTGAAGACTCTGTTGACTGAGGCATCCGTTCAAGTTTCCATCAATCTGGGGCAATCAAGTCGAGGAATCTCTCTTGGGTTCAACCAGTCTGGGGCAGTTACGTCGAGGTTCGACAAATCTCTCCAAGGATCCTTTGGGGCAAATTCCTTCATAGTTCACGAATCTTGGGGCACAATCTTCTGAGTTTTATTGCCTTCTCCCCGATTATAGGAGTTTATTTCTCCTGGAACTTCGGTCTCTCCCCAAGCACATGAGTTTATTTCTCACGGGAGTTGTTCCATTCCCAACTTGGTCCCCTTGTCTGAATTTCTCATCCTCAACATGGTGAATCGAGGGAATCTCCTCAAACTCACCATCCCCAAGCAGTTCAAGGTGTAGGGAAAGTCAAATGAAGTCACTTCCTCCCCAACAAAGCTACATTCCAATCCTCAATGCGGTTGCTAAAGATCTTTGGTACTGTAGGGTTTCCAATACCGATTCATATTGGTAGCTCAAGACAACAAGCAAGGGACTCCAATAATCATGCTTCTCTATCTCTAATGCCTTTATTTGGCACTCTGCATATAGTTTCCATTGCATATAACATTGCATCCTCAAAAGCGTAGCATATCCATCAAAATGGAGCATTACGCCATAGAAAATTCAAACATGCATACAAAGCATAAGCCAGATAATACAAATCAACACTCAATCAAGACGACGATAATTCCCCACAGAAAATGTTATCCTTACAAACTCCGATTGATATCTGTTACTACATCACAAATCTCCTCAAACCATGGTGCCAACACCTGGTATCCTCAATCCCCAAAAGAAATCTTATCTTCTCTCTCCTGTCCTTCTTCGTCAGAATCGTTGTCTCCGAGGTTATTTCCCGTGTGCTGCGTGAAGATTAGAGTGCGAATGAGGGTGGGCATTCAACCCATCTCATTTGTCAACCGTTTGAATAACCATACTTGGTGTGTGGCAATTCGAACGATTGCCACTCTTGATGAGTTACACCCCGCCTTTGGCCCGAGGGATTAATGTAATTCTTATGCTTCGCCAGCATCAACATCTTCGTGATTATGTCTTTTGATCGAGTCTAGTCGTGACTAGTCTCCGTGATCTCTTCCCTCGTACAGAAAAACTTTTAGATCCAACCCCTGTGTTGTGTATCCTTTGTCTTCCGTCCTGGCAAACCATTTCAAAACTAATTCCCAATCCTCAACCTCAGTGTTGATATTAATTCTTTCTTCCCTTGACCTCAGTGTCGATACCTTTCTTTTCAACCTCAGTGTTGATGTCTATCCTTTTCTTATCCAACCTCAGTGTTGATGTCTATCCTTTTCTTATCCAACCTCAGTGTTGATGTCTATCCTTTTCTCTTCCAACCTCAGTGTTGATGTCTATCCTTTTCTTGTCCAACCTCAGTGTTGATGTCCTCGACCTCAGTGTCGACGCCTTTCCTTTTCACAACCTCAGTGTCGATGTCCTCGACCTCAGTGTCGACGCCTTTCTTTTCACAACCTCAGTGTTGATGTCCCCCAACCTCAGTGTTGATACGCCCCAACTTCAGCGTTGATGTCCTCCAACCCCAGTGTTGATGTTCATCCCTTCTTTCAATTCTTGTGGATCGTAGGTCTGTCAACCTTATCCTCGTCTTTTTCATTCCTTGTGGATCGTAGGTCTGTCAACCTTATCCTCGTCTTTTTCAATCCTTGTGGATCGTAGGTCTGTCAACCTTATCCTCGTCTTTTTCATTCCTTGTGGATCGTAGGTCTGTCAACCTTATCCTCGTCTTTTTCATTCCTTGTGGATCGTAGGTCTGTCAACCTTATCCTCGTCTTTTTCATTTCTTGTGGATCGTAGGTCTGTCAACCTTATCCTCGTCTCTTTCATTCTTGTGGATCGTAGGTCCCACCTTTTCATCAAACCCGTATTTTCCAATCACAGTTTCATACAACAATCATTTCCATTGAAAACCTTGTATTGGCACCTTGACTACGTTACAAGCTATCTCCATTCAACCATTACTCACCATAAACTTTTCCACCAGAAAAACAAAAATTTCTCTTTCCCCAGCAGATATGATATAATAAGGATAATACTTACACCATCTTCTCTTCAGGACAAATTTTTGGTACTTTGATATTTAATCGTCTTCTACCTTCAATGTTCGAAAGGCTAGCGCCAATCTCACCTTCAGGTTTAAGACGATTAAATAGGGGCAGCTGTCATACCCCAAATTTGTCCTACCCCTTTACTTTTAACTGGCTTAAACTTCTCATGTCATCTGCATACCCTTTATTAGGTCATCTAACACATCATGCATCATTAATCGATAAATTTGGTTTGGGATCAAGGATTTTGAAAGATTAAGGCTTAATTATTCATCGCTTGAGTTTGCTGAATTCCACCAATTAAAGATGAGATTAAGGTCTCATGTCTTCAAGTTTCGTCACCAAGGGATCTTCTTAAAGAGAATTACTTTTGTATCAAGATCATTTGTCATTAAGTCAAGGTATTGGCCAAGGTACAAGATATGGTTTGTGCATTCATTGTGAGTAAGGCATCACATGTGTTTTGAGATCATTCTCGAACCATGGTACAAGAGGATGAACTTTAAGATTCATTTTAATGAAGGCATCATTCTTTTGGTATTTGACACACAAGTTAGGTCGATGAATTGAATTGAATCAAGGGCTTCATTGAAAAGGCAAATGGATTGAGAAATTGTTCATTGAAATTCAAAGTGAATTAAAGTTCTTGAGGCATTTGTGTACTGTTAAGGGCATTTGTGTACTGTTAAGGGTTGATTAATGGGTTCACTCTATATTGTAATGTGGAAAAATATTTGGGGAATTTAGATTGAAGCATTGAAGAAAACCTGAAGTTCAAATGTCATATGTGAAGAGTAAAGTACCATTACATGTGCAAGCCATACTCGTTACATTTTCAAGTCAGGAGCAGAGTCCTTATAAAATAAATAAATAAAACACTCTTTACAATTTCCAAAGTTACAAAGCAAGGAACGTGTGCATCATATGTCATCACCATCCATTTTTTTATCATCACAAGGACGAGCTTCGTTGGCTTCCAATATAAACACAGTGCCGCTGCGGTTTTCGATGCCGGAACACATGCATATGATACGTTCATCAACAGCTATCAGACACGCCACAGCTATCGATGACTGCTCCATTGGCACGAGAGCCATAGGCTTGCATAATCCACACCCTTCCAACCCTGCAATTCTAAGAAACGGAATCAACATCACAGAAATTTGGCACAGCATCAAACACCCTGCATAATTCAACAAGCAAAAGCTGTTCAGATTCAAACCAAGAAAAAGCTACAAAACAGAACATGTCAAGCGGCACAACATCGATACGACAACATTCATCAAGACCTGGCCATGACCACCTCACTAGCGCACCATTTCAATACCAACAGCATCACCTTTCATTCAAGTTCATCATACCGGTTACAAATAAGAACATGCTAACACCTTACAAAAATGCATACAACACACTGGCAGTTTTCAATCAAACCAACATCCTGCATATACAAGTTAAACCAAAACAGTCTCATTCCATATCATTTTCAAACCAATTCATTTCTAACATCAAACAGTTTCTACATCTAACTGTACCATAGCATTCAAAATTAACCCTCAACAGTCTTTTAGTGAAATTCCTAATTACTAACAAGTTGTAACTAACCACAGGGATGTTCAGCTTTTAGTTTAAAAACATTCTACTAATAGTTTCACTTACTAACTGTAACAAAATCTCCAGCTCAACAACTAACCAGCCAACCTATCACTAACCAATTCCAACCAATTTCCCTCACAACTAACCTATAACAGATCCTAACTAACTTCTAACAACCTCTAACAACCTAGTATAGTTACTAACCAATCCTAACAGATTCAAAACAGAAGCATAACTGAATACAAGAGAAAAAGTCAGAAGAAAAACTAACCTGAGAATCTCTATAAATCAGAGCCTTGAGCCATTCTTCACCTCCCCTCTCGATTCATTCTTCACCATTTCTCCACAAACTCTCTCTGAATCTTCATGATCATCCATCTCCACACCACTTTTCTTTCTCCACACTTTCAATCTTCTGAAATCATCATCTTCATCCTCCAATCATCACAACAAAAAACCTTGCAAAACAGAACCAAAAGGATGAGAGGAAGATGAACAAAAAAGGCGTAACAAAAAAAACTCAGAGAACCTCTAACCAATTCTCAATAGAAATCTGAATTTAAACCTCTCCTCTTTCACGAGCTTCATCTTCTTCCATCAACCAGCGTTTCAATCTTGAATTTCCTTTGTTTCTGGTCACGATTCAGAATCCTTCTTCAGCTCCATCATCATGCTACCGCAGCTTCATCATCATCAATAATCTTTCAATCAACCTACAAGAACCTTCATCTCCTAATATCTCCCTTTCGTTTTTCGGTTATCATCTTCATCATCATCAACACACTATCTCGTCATCATAGATCATATGCAACCGAGGATATTTCTCGATTGGCTTGCATCTGAACAGTAACGATAGCGCGCAAAAACGAGAAGAAGAGAGAAGAAGAGGTTCAGAATCGCGAATAAAAAGGGAAACATAAGAAGTAAGAAGAAGTGAACATCGTGACGATAGCCTTACCTGAAACTCCATCGTCAGCAACGACGCGGTTGAAGCGTCTTCAACGGAGAGAGATGAGAGCTGAGGACGAAGAGAAGAGTGCGAGACGGAGATGGAACAATCGGAGAGGGTGAGATGGTTTGTTCGGTGGTGGCCGGCCGGTAGCGTCGCAATGTTTCGATCAGAGAAGAATGGGATGAAGAACCCGATGCCGCCACTGCTCACAAGAAAGGGAAGAAGGAGATCTGATTGAAAGCTGAAAGGTCACATACTGAACCCTAATCCCATTTCTATTTTTTTAATTTAATTTTTTTTTAATTGAATTCTAATTGTCTATGAAAATCTGAATCTGGATCAATAATCCACCCTGGGCCGAACGAGTTTCAGTATCACACCCCCTCTAGGCCCACGAACCATTCATTTTTGGCTAATAAAAATCTGTAATAACAAAGAAGTGTATTGGGCTATCCCTAATGGGCCTGCACCCTGCTATCTGCACCCGTGTTTTCAGTTTTCACCCCTTATTACATTAGTGTACATTTAGGTCTAATTAGATTTTTTCTATTTTTGCTTTTAGGTGATAAAATGCTTTTTTCTATTATTTTTTTTTTAGGTGATAAAAATGCTAATTTTGACATAGAAAATAATCAATAAAAAATGTTAGTTTAGGCTAATTCTCTTTGCTTAATTAGAAGCCCTTTTCTTCATATAAAATCCTCATAAAAAATAGTAGATTTTTTAGGTTAATTTTGACATTTAAGTTCTTCATAAAAAAGCTCATAAAAAAATAGTAGTATTTTAGGTTAATTTTTGAATAGTTTCCTTTATCCTTTTGTCTCATTTACATGTCAATTTTGGTGTAATTCTTATGTGACTTTGTTGCTTGTTTCGGGCCATATTTTAGGCCTATGTTGTTAATATCACTTGTATGCTTCTCTTAGAATCTATCCCATGTTAACATTAGGATTTAGACTTGTATAGACAACTTAGTTTAGAATTTAGGATTAGTTCCCTATTGCATTCTTTTTCTTTTCAACTCTTTAAAACATTAATAAAAGGAAGATGCGAATCACATTAAGAAAGTGATTGAGAAATGAGTGGGATTCATTCCCTAATCTATTTCTCAATCGCTTAGTGGCATAGAAACGAGTGGGATTCATTCCCTAATCTGTTTCTCGGTCACTACTTAATGGGAGAGAAACGAGTGGGATTCATTCCCTAATCTGTTTCTCAAACATTAATTAATGGGAGAGAAATGAGTGAGATTCATTCTCTAATCTGTTTCTCGAACATTACATAATGGGATGGAAGTGAGTAGGATTCATTCCTTAATCTGCTTCTCGATCATTATACATTTTATGTGATTCAAATCGTGAAGTAAATTCCCTTAAAAAATACACAACCAAAAACACTTTAAAACACCTAACAATGGTTCAGACTAAAGCAAAGTAGAGAAAGTGGTGAGTGGCCCGGTATTGGGAACTGTTCACCACTCATCTATCCTAAAAGACACAAACCAATCATTTCTTTTTCTTTTGCCTCGTTGGCACCTAAGGGCAATGTCATTTCCACTCGTACGCATCGTAGGTCGATCCCTTATGCAAGAGTGCGAACGTTGACTCCGCCCAACTAAAAAACACAAAAACAAACAGAAAATCGTGAGCCGAGCTACGGTAACTCTGATTCCTGAAAAGGATACGTAGGCAGCGGGGTAGGGCCCGTGCGAGTACAATTCTTTATTTTCCCTACATTTTTGCATTCGTTTCGCATTTAGACATAGACATAGTTATACACCCTTTAGATAGAAACAAACATAGGTGGATACCATCGAGTACGATGGGCGCGAGGGGTGCTAATACCTTCCCCTTGCGTAACCGACTCCCGTACCTTGATTCTCTGGTCGCAAGACCCTGTTCCTTCCTTTGTTAGGTTTTCTGATATTCCTTTCCCTTATGGGATAAATATATTGGTGGCGACTCTGTTCATTTTTCGCGAGCGTGCACCAGACGTAGCAGCTGCAGTTATTCAATTCTTTTCTAATGGGTGGCTTCCTCACGGATTCAATGCCAACGTGTTAGTGCTTATTCCGAAGGTTGATAATGAGGATTCTTTGGATCTTTTTCGGCCTATAGTGCTATCTAACTTCAAGTATAAGATTATTTCTAAAATTATTTTGGTTATACTTACGGCTATTATGCCACTACTTGTTTCTCAAGAGCAAAGTGGTTTTATTCAAGGTAGATAAATCAAATATTGTATTGCGTTGGCTTCAGAGGCGTTTAATCTTCTTGATTCTAAGTCTTGGTGCGGTAATGTTGCACTCAAGGTGGATATTACGAAGGCCTTTGACACATTAAATTGGCATTTTCTTCTTTAAGTTCTTCATCTGTTCGGGTTCAATGACAAGTTATGTCAGTGGATTAACTGTATCTTGCAGTCCAGATGGCTCTCTATTTCGGTTAACGGTGCATTTTACGATTTCTTCAATTGAACTAGGGGAGTGCGGCAAGGCGACCCTTTATCTTCATTGTTATTTTGTCTTGTGGAAGACATTCTTGGTAGGCATATCAATAAGATGGTAAGCGCTGGAGCTTTTTCTCCGATCAGGGGGCCTAATCTCATTTAGGTTCCTACTCATTTATTCTATGCTGACGATGTGCTGATTTTTTTGTAAAGGCAGTGTTGCGAATATCAAGAATCTGATTACGACTTTTAAGGATTATGAGGAAGCATCTGGTCAGGCGATTAATTGCATTAAGTCCTTTATTTTTGGTGGAGCTATGTCTCAATCTCGGCTGAATATTCTCTCGGCTCTGTCAGGTTTCAATATTGTGAATTCTCTTATTTATCTTGGAATCCCTATATTTAAGGGAAGCCTCGGGCTAAATTCATAATGCTTATTGCAGACAAAACTATTCTAAAGCTCGCATCATGGAAATGCTCTCTTCTTTCCTTCACGGGTAGAGTGGAGTTGGTTAAATCTTCGATCCAAAGTATGCTTATGCACTATATGTCCATCTATGATCGGCCAGATTCGCTGTTGAGTTATATTGAGCGTGTTGCACGTAGTTTTATTTGGAGTGGGGAGATTTCCAAGAGAAATATGGTTACTGTAGCATTGAAATATATATGCAAACCTTATTCTAAAGGAGGGTTTAGTATTAGATCTCTATTTCATCTTAATGCGGCTACGAATTTGAAATTGGCGTGGGATTTTCTCAATTCGGCAGACCCTTGGGCTTAGGGCTGGAAATGAGTCGAGTAGAACTCGCCTCAGCTCAGTTCTACTCGTTAAGAATTGACCGAGTTCGAGTTCATAACGTACTTGTTGTGAATTCGATGCCACGAACAAAGTATAAAATAAGGGATGAATAAAGGACAAGGAAGAAGAGGAACACAATAATTGGTTATAACTGCTATTCTTTCACTTTCTCTTAAAACAAGATTGCAAGTTTACAAGAATAACAAATAACCTCTCTCACCCTAAATTAAGATTTGCAGCTTAACAATGATGAGAGACTAGTATGTTATTTATTATAAAACCTAACATACTAACTAATGGGCTTTTTCCACAAGGCCCATTACACAAGCCAACTTAATAAACAAGCTAACTTAACAAATTAGGGTTTAAACACTAAAACCTAATTTAACATGCTAACAACCCTAGCATCTTCGACACAAGCATGTGAACAACCTTCGACTTCATGCTTAACCCTGTCGAACCAAGAAGCTACCCTTCGACCATACTAGAGTTCGATCCAATATCTCACAAATCTCCACCTTGGATCTAACTCTACAATATTAAGGAAACAAACTAGCTTTCTTCGTGCAGCTTTATCAACTGCATACAGTGGAAAAACTTGCAACTCGGCAATGTCTTGGTGATCATATCAGCAACATTGTCTTCAGTCGAAACCTTCAGCACTTGGACTTCTCCACGCTCGATTATTCCTCTGACGAAATGCAGCCTCACATCAATGTGCTTAGTTCGCTCATGATAGGCTGAATTCTTCGACAGGTGTATTGCACTTTGACTATCACATTTAACAGTGATACCTCGACCTTGAAGTTTCAGCTCCTTCGCAAAACCTTCAAGCCACAATGCTTCTTTCACAGCTTCAGTTAGGGCAATATACTCCGCTTCAGTGGTTGATAGAGCAACGACCTTCTGAAGTGTTGCTTTCCAACTAATTGCAGTGCCAAACATAGTGAAAACATATCCAGAAATAGATTTTCTGGAATCCATACAACCTGCATGATCAGAGTCGACATATCCTTCTATTACTACTTTACTATCTTCACCCAAGGCTCCACCATAAATTAGGACTCTATTCAGAGACCCATTTATGTACCTTAAAATCCACTTCAATGCTTGCTAGTGAGCCTTTCCAGGGTTCGCCATGTACCTGCTTACAAGACTTACTGCATATGCTATGTCGGGTCTAGTACAGACCATAGCATACATCAAAGAACCAACTATATTAGCATATGGGATGCTATTCATATAGGCTCTTTCGACATCAGTACTGGGACACTGATCAATACTCAGCTTGAATTGAGGGTTTGTTGGAGTCACAACTGGCTTCGAATTCGACATACCAAACTTTTCGAGAATCTTCCGTAGATATGCCTCTTAAGATAAGCATAACTTCGACTTCTTTCTATCTCTTCGAATGTTAATTCCAAGAATCCTAGAAGCAGCTCCGAGATCCTTCATATCGAACTCCTTATTGAGTTCAGCCTTCACCCTCGTCACATCTTCAACATTGTTGCTTGCTATGAGAATATCATCCACATAAAGCAACAAAATAACAAATGAATTACCAGGTCGAAATCTGAAGTAAACGCAGTGGTCGAACTGACTTCTAATGAAACTTATGCGTGCCATGAACTTGTCGAATCTCCTATTCCACTGTCGAGGAGATTGTTTCAGCCCATACAAAGATCTCTTTAACTTGCACACACAATCTTCCTTCCCCTTTTCTGTTAGAACAAGATTTGTTCTGATCAATATTCTTAGTTTTGATGATAACAAGGATATGAATTTTGTGTGAGATAATGTGGTACTCTAATACATTGCAATTTCCATTTCAGGAAATATATAAAGAGTATGCACAAATCAGCGCTCAGAAGCTTTGTCTCAGAAGGTTCAGCATGCAACATCAGAACATGGTCTGGCAAGACATCAGAAGATGGTCAAGGCAGAATCAGAACATGGGTCTATGGAAGCATCAGAAGAACTTGAGATCAGAAGCAGTAGCACTGAAGTTCTGATGGTATCACGCTCAGAAGCACTTCAAGGTCAGAAGACAAGAAGATGCTTTGCACCAAGCTGTTTGACTCTGATGATTTTCAAACGTTGTATTCTCAAACATCAGATCAGAAGAAAGTACAAGTGGCAGGCTACGCTGACTGACAAAAGGAACGTTGGAAGCTATTAAAGGCAACGTCAGTAGACACAGCGTGAACAAGGCTCGAGGTAGTTGACAAAAGCGTGAAACATTAAATGCAATGCTGTACGGAATACGCAAAGCATTAAATGCACCCAACGGTCATCTTCTCAAGCGCCTATAAATATGAAGTTCTGATGAGAAGCAAGTAGAACAACTCTGAACCAAATTCTGTGAATATTAACTTGCTGAAACGCTGTTCAATTAAAAGCTCAGAAACTTCATCTTCATCAAAGCTCACTACATTGCTGTTGTAATATATTAGTGAGATTAAGCTTAAACTTTAAGAGAAATATCACTGTTGTGATTATAGCTTTTCAGAAGCATTTGTAATACTCTTAGAATTGATTACATTAATTTGTAAGTAACTAGAGTGATCAAGTGTTGATCAGAATACTCTAGGAAGTCTTAGCTTGTGTCTAAGCAGTTGTATTTAGAGTGATCACGTGGTGGTCAGGATACTCTAAGAAAGTCTTAGCTTGTGTCTAAGCATTTGTTCCTAGAGTGATCAGGTTGTGATCAGGATACTCTAGAAGACTTAGTCGTGGGCTAAGTGGAAAACCATTGTAATCTGTTACGATTAGTGGATTAAATCCTCAGGTGAGGTAAATCACTCCGCGGGGGTGGACTGGAGTAGTTTAGTTAACAACAAACCAGGATAAAAATAACTGTGCAATTTATTTTTATCGTTCAAGTTTTTAAGACTACACTTATTCAAACCCCCCCTTTCTAAGTGTTTTTCTATCCTTCAATTGGCATCAGAGCGCCGGTTCTAAGGTGCAAGCACTTAACCGTGTTTAGAAAAGATTCAGGAAGAGAAAAACGCTTCAGTAAAAGATGGCTGGTGAAACTCAAACATCTACATCTGGCTCAGCTGAGCAATACTACAATGGTAATGGTAACAATGGTTACACCAGACCACCAATATTCGATGGTGAAAACTTTGAGTATTGGAAAGATAAATTAGAAAGTTACTTTCTTGGTCTGGATGCTGATCTATGGGATCTTCTGTTGGATGGTTACAAACATCCTGTTAAAGCTACTGGTGTAAGGCTCACGAGAAGCGAAATGAATGATGATCAAAAGAAAGATTTCAAGAATCATCACAAATGCAGGACTGTTTTGCTGAATGCTATCTCTCATGCTGAGTATGAGAAGATATCTAACAGGGAAACGGCCCATGACATATATGAGTCCTTGAAGATGACTCATGAAGGAAATGCTCAAGTCAAGGAGACCAAAGCTCTTGCACTAATCCAGAAGTATGAAGCCTTCAAGATGGAGGATGATGAAGACATTGAAAAGATGTTTTCAAGATTTCAAACTCTGACTGCTGGATTGAGAGTTCTCGATAAAGGCTACACCAAGGCTGATCATGTAAAGAAGATCATCAGAAGTTTGCCCAGAAGATGGGGCCCAATGGTGACTGCATTCAAGATTGCGAAGAATCTGAATGAAGTTTCTTTGGAAGAGCTGATCAGTGCCCTGAGGAGTCATGAGATTGAACTTGACGCTAATGAACCTCAGAAGAAAGGTAAGTCTATTGCTTTAAAATCTAATGTTAAAAAATGCACTAACGCTTTTCAGGCTAGAGAAGAAGATCCTGAAGAATCAGAATCTGAAGAAGAAGATGAACTGTCCATGATCTCCAGAAGGGTAAACCAACTCTAGAAGAGCAAGCAAAGGAAGTTCAGAGGCTTCAGAAGTTCAAAGAAATTTGAACGAGGAGAATCTTCTGGTGACAGAAGATCTGACAAGAAGAAGGTTGTCTGCTATGAGTGCAATGAGCCTGGACATTACAAGAATGAGTGTCCGAAACTTCAGAAGGAGAATCCCAAGAAGAAGTTTCATAAGAAGAAAGGTCTTATGGCAACATGGGATGATTCTGAATCAGAATCAGGATCAGACTCTGAAGGAGAGCAGGCAAACTTTGCGCTGATGGCGACAGAAGATGATGGATCAGAATCTACATCAGAATCAGATTCTGAAGAGGTATTTTCTGAACTATCTAGAGAAGAGTTAGTTTCCAGTCTATCAGAGCTTCTTGAATTAAAAGCTCATCTTAGTATCAAATACAAAAAGCTGAAAAAGCAATTTGAATTTGAAACTAAGAAGCTTGAGTTGGAAAATTCTGAATTAAAAGAAAAAGTTTTAAAATTATCCAATAATGTTGGATCTCCTTCTGATTCAGAAAAATCCACTCCCAGTCTGAATCATATTCTGAAAGAATATGATTTAAGTTTCAGGAAGTTCTTATCTAGAAGTATTGGCAGAAGTCGGCTAGCTTCTATGATATATGCTGTGTCTGGGAACAAGAGAGTTGGCATTGGTTATGAGGGTGAAATCCCATACAAGCTTGAATCTGTGGATGATATGAAAATATCATACAAGCCTCTGTATAACCAATTTAAATTTGGCCACTCCCATGATATTAAGCACACATCACATGCACAAAGTTTTCACATAACACACACCAAGAAGCATGTGACACAACCTAAGAAATATCATGGAACTAAGAATAAGAAGTATCATACTGTTCCTCCTGCTAAATATTTTGCTAAACCCAAGTTCAATCAGAACTTGAGGAGAACTAACAAGAAAGGACCCAAGAAAATGTGGGTACCAAAAGAAAAGACTATTTCTATTGCAGATTCTTTTGGTGACAAAGAAGACAACATTCAACATGTCATGTCATCTGGACTCAAGATGTTCTCAACACTTGAAGGGAAGAAGGACTGCTTTTCAAGTCCTGCTACTTAAATCTTCTGGAGAAGTTAAGGTTGAAGGAGTTCAGAAGAGCAAGTTTGTTAGTTTTGGAACCATCTGTTTAGGTTGTTTCTAAAGCAATAGTGTTTCATTCTTGGTTATTCTGAATGCTCTAAAAACTACAGAATATACAATATTGAAACATTGATTGTAGAAGAATCAATCAATACCTGGTTTGATGATAAGCTTGGTCTTGAAAAACCAAAGCAGTTTGAGAATTTTGCAGATTTTGATATTGATATATCAGAAGTTGAAGAATCAAGAAGCAAAGCTGCAGAAGCTGGCAGTCTCAGAAGCAATGGATCAGAAGATCAAGTTGCTGCATCTTTAGAGAATCTTAGGATTTCTGAAGAACCAACTATCAGAAGATCACCTAAACTTGCCTCAGCTCATTCAGAAGATGTGATCCTTGGAAAGAAAGATGATCCCATCAGAACAAGGGCATTCCTTAAGAACAATGCAGAATGTCAATTAGGTCTTGTTTCTTTGATCGAGCCAACTTCTGTTGATCAAGCTCTAGAAGATCCAGACTGGATAATTGCCATGCAAGAAGAACTAAATCAGTTTACAAGGAATGATGTATGGGACTTGGTTCCTAGACCAAAAGGATTTAACATCATCGGTACTAAGTGGGTTTTCAGAAACAAGCTAAGTGAGAAAGGTGAAGTGGTAAGAAACAAAGCCAGACTGGTTGCTCAGGGTTATAGTCAGCAAGAAGGGATTGATTATACAGAAACCTTTGCACCAGTGGCCAGGTTAGAATCTATTCGTCTATTAATTTCTTTTGCCACTCAACACAACATCACTCTTTATCAGATGGATGTCAAGAGTGCCTTCTTAAATGGTTATATAGATGAAGAAGTTTATGTTCACCAACCTCCTGGTTTTGAAGACTCCATGTCTCCAAATCATGTTTTCAAATTAGAGAAATCATTATACGAATTGAAACAAGCTCCCAGAGCTTGGTATGAACGTTTGAGTTCTTTCCTTCTGGAAAATGATTTCACTAGAGGAAAAGTGGACACTACTCTCTTTTGTAAAACATTTAAAAAGGATATTTTAATTTGTCAAATATATGTTGATGATATTATCTTTGGAACATCTAATGCTACACTTGGAAAGGAGTTTGCTGAGTCTATGCAGGCTGAATTTGAAATGAGCATGATGGGAGAACTCAAGTATTTCCTTGGGATTCAAATCAACCAAACTTCTGATGGAACCTATGTTCATCAAACGAAGTATGTGAAAGAACTTCTGAAGAAGTTTAATCTTTCTGAAAGCAAAGAAGCCAAAACTCCTATGCATCCAACATGTGTACTGGGTAAGGATGAGGTAAGTAAGAAGGTAGATCAGAAGTTGTACAGAGGTATGATTGGATCTCTTCTATATCTAACTGCTTCTAGACCTGACATTCTCTTTAGTGTTTGTTTGTGTGCTCGATTCCAATCAGATCCAAGAGAATCTCATTTAACAGCGGTTAAGAGAATTCTAAGGTATCTGAAAGGTACTACTAATGTTGGTTTAGTTTACAGAAGATCTAAAGATTACAACTTAGTAGGATTCTGTGATGCTGACTATGCTGGAGATAGAATAGAAAGAAAGAGCACTTCTGGAAGTTGTCAATTTCTTGGAAGTCATCTGATCTCATGGTACAGCAAGAAGCAAGCTAATATTGCCCTCTCAACAACAGAAGCAGAATATGTTGCTGCTGCTGGTTGTAGCACACAAATGCTCTGGATGAGAAGTCAGCTGGAATATTATCAGATATATGAGAGTAACATTCCTATTTTCTGTGATAATACTTCTGCTATATGTTTATCTAAGAATCCTATTTTACATTCAAAAGCTAAACATATTGAGATTAAACATCATTTCATAAGGGACTATGTTCAGAAGGGTGTTATATCTTTAAACTTTGTGGATACAGACCATCAATGGGCTGATATCTTTACAAAACCCCTTGCTGAAGATAGGTTTAAGTTCATTCTGAAGAATATCAGTATGGATTTATGCCCAGAATGAGAAGATGAGAAGATCTTATGTATGAGTATCTTCTGAAATGAAATTGGATTTTTTTTTATAAGAAGTTCTTATTGAAATCAATTAGAAATTGTGATTCAGTTATTACTAACGTTTCATTGTCTAAGTTGATTCAGAATCTCTTTAAAAGCAAAACAGCTGTAACTGGCTATCCAGATGGTAAACACGTGTTCACTATTTCTGGACAAGCGTGCGTGCAGTTGAGGGGACGTCTACTTAGGTAACTGTGCAAATCTCGTCTTTTGTCATTATTATCTCTCCTCACGTCACGTAACATTAAATGCTATCCATCATTTACTCTTTTTCAGTTTTCTTTTTATACTCTTCAAACGTTTCTTTTCCCTCTTATATTTCTCTCACTTTGCATTTAGTTTCTTTTTTTTCCGTTCTCTCTCTTTGCATTCATATCATAAACCCTAACAGTTTTCAATATCTGCAACTTCATCATGAATCCATCGTCAAGCTCTGGAAATCAAGAAACTGATCGAAAACAAAAGAGAAAGGCAACTGATGAACCAGAAATCAAACCAAAAAGAGTTAAAATCTACTATGACCCTCTCAAGGTGAATCCCTTTGAAGCCATGATGTCTGGTAACTATTCTAGACGTCTGTATCAACCCCTTGATAGTATCCCTGAATCACCACCCTCTTCACATTCTTCCACCACCTCTTCCTCCTCATTCATCCTTTCGGAACCACCTTCTTCACCATCTGATATCTCCTCTCCTTCAACCCATCCCTCAGATATTTCTTCATCTCTCTCACACCCTTTTCCCACCAGAACACCTAACCCCTACAGTGTTGTTTTTCCCGACTCCAGGTTCACTGTCAACCCTCCAACCCCTACCATTCAATCATTTCTGGAGCTTTTACATTCTGATGTAAATAGCTGGTTGGAGATTCTGGGTGCTGCTCACCTTAACCATCTGGATGAGTATGCTACATGCAACCTTTGGGATACCTTTCGTCAGGATTTTCTGGTTAGGGCTACAGACATTCAGAGAAGGATCATGTCTGAAGCACCTGGTGTTCGTGGTCTTCGGTTGGAAGTTGGTGAAAGCAGCTATCACCATCTCATCAGGAACAGAAGAGTTCTTGAAGAGAGGATACCTGCAGATGAGTTGGAAGAAGAAAATCCCTGCAGAGACATCGTGGTGTGGAGACCATGGTATCCTGTGCTGACTGGAGATTTTCAATGGCTGTTTAACTGGTTCAGAATGAACCCTTCTGAAAAAGCACCTCACATGGTCTTTCCAGTAGTGGTTTATCCTGCTGAAGTTGCTGGTCTTACTCCTCCAACAAACCTAGCAGCTATTCTTCAAGCGTTGGAAGTTGGAACTTCTAAGCTGCCTGAACCAGAATATGCTGAGGCTACTTCTGAGTCAGACTCAGATGTGGAGATGGAAGATGCACAAGCTGAAGACCTTCCAGAAGATCGCCCTGCTGAGATTGCTGTCCCTTTTGGCAGAAATTCTGGTGCCTCTTCTTCTGGTGAAACCTCAGCTCTGATGGAGACCTTGGAAGCTCTTCATCAGAATCAAGCTATGCTGGCTTCTCGTTTGGACGCGCAAGAAGCAGCCAATGCTGAGTTTCGCTCTTTCATGGCAAGGCAAGCTACAAGCACTGACGGGATTCATGATGTTCTGGCGCGGATTTTGCGTAGGCTAGGGTCTTAGTCCTTTGGTCTTTGTAGTTTTCTTTCCTTGTTGCATCTGTTTTCTGCATACACCTTTTGTAATCCTTCTTGTTGAAATCAATGAAAAGTTATTTATGTTACTTTCCTTTTGTCTCTTGCTTTACATCTGAATCTTTTATGCTTTTTGATGTTATGACAAAAAGGGGGAGAAAATATATGATAAATGATCTGATTAATATTATCAGTTACCGAGTAAAAAGGCTCCACATTTACTAACAGAACTTGCAAAGTTCTATGTTTTTAAGTTGTGTTGTTGCAGGAATCAAAGATTCAAGATCAACATAAGAAGCAACAAAATGATCAGAAATAGCTCTTGGATTCTTGAAGCAAGCTGAGTGCTAGGAAGCTTCAGAATCAGAAGCAAGAAGGAAGAATGATCAGAAATTCTGATAATAGAATATGATCCAAATCATTGTCTATTTGCTCTGATACATTGTCTATTGGATCTGATATATTCTATATGGCTTATATGGCTCTGATACATATTTTGTGTTCTGATACACATTTTATGTTCTAACTCATTCATGCTGACTTTTGTCGTTTAGTTTTGTTCTGTAACATTTCAGGATGTAGAGATGTTCTGATGATGCTCTGGTACATTCAACAATGTTCTGATACAATCTAGCATAAAGTGATGTAAGAAGAAATTCAAAGCTCTGAAGCTATCCGAGGGAAGCAGAAATCAGAAGCTGTGAATGTTCTAAAGATCCAGAAAACTCAAGTTCTGAAGCTGTCCTAAATGGAAGCATGAATCAGAAGCTGTGAATGTTCTGAAGATCAAAGAAATTCAAGTTCTGAAGCTGTCCTAAATGGAAGCAGGAATCAGAAGCTGTGAATGTTCTGAAGATCAAAGAAATTCAAGTTCTGAAGCTGTCCTAAATGGAAGCAGGAATTAGAAGCTGTGAGTGTTCTAGGGATCTAAAGAAATTCAAGTTCTGAAGCTGTCCAATGGAAGCAGAAGTCAGAAGCTATGAATTATCAGAAGACAGAAGCTTATGTGATCGTCTCTACCGAAATAATCAGGGAAGTCTTTTATTATTAAAGTTCTTCGAGTATTTATTTCAGGGGGAGATTATTCATCTCAGGGGGAGATTGTTAATCTCAGGGGGAGACATATTCACATGCTTATGCTATAGCTGTGTAATTTGTCTTTAGCCGTCTGCTCTTTCTGATCGCAAATTCATATCATTTATATATGTTTTTGTCATCATCAAAAAGGGGGAGATTGTTAGAACAAGATTTGTTCTGATCAATATTCTTAGTTTTGATGATAACAAGGATATGAATTTTGTGTGAGATAATGTGGTACTCTAATACATTGCAATTTCCATTTCAGGAAATATATAAAGAGTATGCACAAATCAGCGCTCAGAAGCTTTGTCTCAGAAGGTTCAGCATGCAACATCAGAACATGGTCTGGCAAGACATCAGAAGATGGTCAAGGCAGAATCAGAACATGGGTCTATGGAAGCATCAGAAGAACTTGAGATCAGAAGCAGTAGCACTGAAGTTCTCATGGTATCACGCTCAGAAGCACTTCAAGGTCAGAAGACAAGAAGATGCTATGCACCAAGCTGTTTGACTCTGATGATATTCAAATATTTTATTCACAAACATCAGATCAGAAGAAAGTACAGGTGGCAGGCTACGCTGACTGACAAAAGGAACGTTGGAAGCTATTAAAGGCAACGTCAGTAGACACAGCGTGAACAAGGCTCGAGGTAGTTGACAAAAGCGTGAAACATTAAATGCAATGCTGTACGGAATACGCAAAGCATTAAATGCGCCCAACGGTCATCTTCTCAAACGCCTATATATATGAAGTTCTGATGAGAAGCAAGTAGAACAACTTTGAACCAAATTCTGTGAATATTAACTTGCTGAAACGCTGTTCAATTAAAAGCTCAGAAACTTCATCTTCATCAAAGCTCACTACATTGCTGTTGTAATATATTAGTGAGATTAAGCTTAAACTTTAAGAGAAATATCACTGTTGTGATTATAGCTTTTCAGAAGCATTTGTAATACTCTTAGAATTGATTACATTAATTTGTAAGTAACTAGAGTGATCAAGTGTTGATCAGAATACTCTAGGAAGTCTTAGCTTGTGTCTAAGCAGTTGTATTTAGAGTGATCACGTGGTGGTCAGGATACTCTAAGAAAGTCTTAGCTTGTGTCTAAGCATTTGTTCCTAGAGTGATCAGGTTGTGATCAGGATACTCTAGAAGACTTAGTCGTGGGCTAAGTGGAAAACCATTGTAATCTGTTACGATTAGTGGATTAAATCCTCAGGTGAGGTAAATCACTCCGCGGGGGTGGACTGGAGTAGTTTAGTTAACAACGAACCAGGATAAAAATAACTGTGCAATTTATTTTTATCGTTCAAGTTTTTAAGACTACACTTATTCAAACCCCCCCTTTCTAAGTGTTTTTCTATCCTTCATTTTCGACATACCCTTCAGGTTGCCTCATCAGGATCGTTTCATCTAGATCGCCATACAAGAACGCAGTTTTCACATCCATCTGTTCCAGTTCAAGATCGAACTGTGCCACCATGGCAAGCAACATTTGAATGGACCTATGATTCACAACAGGAGAAAACACATCATTGAAGTCGACACCTTCTTTCTGAGTGAAACCCCTTGCAACTAACCTTGCCTTGTATCTTTTCGACGTCACTCCTTCAATTCCTTCCTTAACTTTGAAAATCCATTTACAACTGACTAACCTTGCCCCAACAGGTTTCTTGATCAGTTCCCAAGTATGATTATCATGAAGAGATTTCATCTCATCATCCATGGCCTTCAGCCATTCAGTCTTATTTCGACTCCTCATAACTTCCTTGTAGTCTCTAGGTTCTTCGTCTAGAACCTCACTTGTAGAGATTAAGGCATAAGCTATAAGATCTGCATACCCAAGCCTCTGAGGTGCCTTTATGACTCTTCTCGACCTATCTCTCGACAATAGGTAGTCATCGTCAATTTCCTCAACTTTCTCAGCATCTTCCGCTTCTTCTTCGACTTCATCAGGGATATGCAATTCAGCATCAACATGCTCCACCTCAACAGGAATCTCTACCTGTTCCAGCTCTTCGTTAGATGTTTCTGTACTTCGACCAACATCATCAGTTTTCTTAAAAGCCATTTCAGCTTCATTGAAAACTACATCTCGACTGGTGATACACCTCTTGTGACCTGGCTCTAGGCACCATAGCCTATAAGCTTCGACTCCTTCTGGGTATCCCATGAACATGCATTTCAGAGTTCTAGGTTCGACCTTGTCTTGCCTAATGTGAGCATAGGCTACGCAGCCAAATACTCTCAGTTTGTCGAGATCTGGTGGATGTCCCGACCAAACTTCTTCACATGTCTTCATATCTAACGCTGTCGAAGGACATCTGTTTATCAGATATGTTGCTGTCGAAACAGCCTCAGCCCAGAACACCTTCGTTAACCCCGCACTAGTCAACATGCATCTGACTCTCTCCAAAATAGTTCGATTAAACCTTTCAGCCAAACCATTTTGCTGTGGGGTACCTGCAGTAGTTCTATGCCTTGCAATACCAGAGGCAGCACAAAAACTGTCGAATGCCTCATTGCAAAATTCAAGGCCATTGTCGGTTCTCAACCTCTTGACCTTTCTGCCAGTCTGATTTTCAACCAGAGTCTTCCAACTTTTGAAATTCTCAAAAGTTTCATCCTTAGTCTTCTGGATGAATACCCATAATTTTCTGGAATAATCATCTACTATGGATAGAAAATACCTTGCTCCTGAATGTGATGGGCACCTTGCAGGCCCCCAAAGATCAGCATGGATGTAATCAAGGGATCCATGTGTTCTTTGTTTGCCTTTGTTGAACTTCACTCTGCAAGATTTTCCAAGTACACAGGGTTCACAAAACTTCAGCTTTTCGACTTTGTCTCCACCAAGCAGATTTTGTTTCCCTAATTCGACCAGACCCCTTTCACTGACTTGGCCCAATCTCATGTGCCAGATTTCTGTTTTCGACAAAGGTTTCGTGGATGCAACATTTGTCGAACCACTTACAACTTCAGCCTCAAGGGTATACAAGCCTTGTTTCTTCACGCCTCTCAAGACTTCCTTCGAACCCTTCATGACTCTTAGGATACTTTTCTCTCCTTGGAAAACATATCCTTTCTTGTCGAATTCACCAAGAGAAAGCAGATTTCTCTTCAAATCAGGAACATACCTGACTTCAGTCAACAACCTTATTGACTCATCATGGAGCTTGAATCTCACAGATCCAACACCTGCAATCTTGCAAGCCTTGTTATTTCCCAGCAATACTGGTCCACCATCTTGATCACATAATTCCTCGAACAAGTCTTTGTTTGGAGTCATGTGCCAAGTGCAACCTGAATCCATAATCCACTCCTTCTTAGAGTCACTGCTTGAAACCACAAGAACATCAAATGATTCGAAATCATCTTGAACAATGGCAGCGTTGCCATTATCCTTACCTCCATGATATTCCAGGCGTTCAGGGCACACCTTTCTTGTGTGACCCTCCTTCTTACAATGGTAGCATCGAATGCCAGATGCTTCGCCACTGTAAGACTTCGACTGGATTTTGCCTTTCTTCTTGTCGAACTTACCATCCTTTCGTAAGAGTTTTCCTTTAACGGCCAAAACTTCGCCAACAGTCGAAGGTTTATGCTCCTTTCGTTCATTCAAGTCCTTAGAGTACAAGGCTGATTGAACTTCTTCAAACGTAAGGGACTCCCTTCCATACAAGAGAGTTTCTTTGAAGTGAGCATGTGATCGAGGCAAAGAACACAATAGTAACAACGCTTGATCTTCATCATCGATCTTCACATCAATATTTTCAAGATCAAGAATCAGCTTGTTGAACATATCCAACTGCTCAGCCAATACTTTATCTTCAATCATCTTGAATGAATACAAAGCTTGCTTCAGGTAGAGTCGATTTACCAGCGATTTGGTCATATACAAACTTTCAAGTTTCACCCATAACCCTGATGCCGTCGTCTCCTTTGATACCTGTCAGAGAACCTTATCACCAAGGCTCAACAAAATTGCGCTGTGTGCTTTCTCGATCATATTCGTCTTCTCCGCTGCCGTCAATTCTGCATTCATGGCTGCCTCTCCCTTCAACGCTTCCAAACAACCCTGCTGAACCAGTAGGGCTTTCATCTTCAAGCGCCACAGACCGAAATCATTCACTCCCGTGAACTTTTCAATCTCATACTTTGTTGAAGGCATCTTCTCCACGCTCACCGCACCAATTTGTTGTGAATTCGATACCATGAACAAAGTATAAAATAAGGGATGAATAAAGGACAAGGAAGAAGAGGAACACAATAATTGGTTATAACTGCTATTCTTTCACTTTCTCTTAAAACAAGATTGCAAGTTTACAAGAATAACAAATAACCTCTCTCACCCTAAATTAAGATTTGCAGCTTAACAATGATGAGAGACTAGTATGTTATTTATTATAAAACCTAACATACTAACTAATGGGCTTTTTCCACAAGGCTCATTACGCAAGCCAACTTAATAAACAAGCTAACTTAACAAAGTAGGGTTTAAACACTAAAACCTAATTTAACATGCTAACAACCCTAGCATCTTCGGCACAAGCATGTGAACAACCTTCGACTTCATGCTTAACCCTGTCGAACCAAGAAGCTACCCTTCGGCCATACTAGAGTTCGATCCAATATCTCACAGTACTTTTTTTTTAGCTCAAACTTGACTCGTTAAGAATTTGCCGAGTATGAGTTTATCACGAACTTTTTTCAGCTCAAACTCGACTTGTTACAAGTTCACGACATCCTGGTTCAACTCGTTAAGTTTAGCTTGTTAGGTTCAACTCACTTATTTCACGGACTTAAAAGTAATTTTTTAAACTCTATTTATATATATATATATATATATATATATATATATATATATATATATATATATATATATATATATATATATATATATATTTGACATTTTAAATTAATATTTTTTAAATAAAAAATATAGAAATAAAATAAAATTTATAAGATTGGAATTTATACGATATTTTGTATAATTATTTGTAGAAATGTTTTTCTCACTTGAGAATATAAATTATCAACTAAAACCGTTAGATTAAAATAAAATATGATACTAAGATTTAGAGCAAATTTTTAAACTTACTCTTAAAGACAATATAATATATCTCATATATAATCGAATTGACTCATGAACCTAATGAGTCGAACTATGTATAGTTCAAGTTCAACTCATTTACTTAACGAACTTATTTTTTAGCTCATACTCAGCTCATTTGGTTCATGAACCTAGTTCAACGATTTAATTTTCTAATCGAGTTTCAAACTATTTTCGAATTAGTTTGGCTCATTGCCAGCCCTACTTGGGATATTCTTGTTAGAGGAAGGGTCCTAAGGAAGAATAACTTCATCAAGCATCATAATTTTTCCTCTTGTTGGTCGAGCATAAAAAGTGAGATATCAGCGATTTCTGATAATTCTTCCTGGCTGCTTGGTAACGGCAACTCTATTCGATTCTAGTTTGATTCGTGGTGTGGAGACCCGTTTAATGAAGAGGGTGGCAGACCTTCTGATTTGATGGTTAATTCTTTTATTGCCGACAGGAAGTGGTCCTTTTCGGATGACAATAGTATGATTCTGGCTGCTGTGAAGGACAACATTCTGCATTGCCATATTCCTTTCGATCTTCGTCCGGATGAACGATTATGGAAAGGCTCAGTTTCGGGGGATCTGTCGCTCAAGGAGGCTTATGATTTTAAGAGGGATTCGGGTGTTCAGTTGGAGTGGTGGCGTTGGATTTGGTCGAAGTTTATTCCTCCTTCTAAATCATTATTGGTTTGGAGATTGTTATATAATAAAATTGCTATTGATGAGCAGCTTAAGAAGAGGAATTGTTCCTTTCCTTCTATGTGCAGTCTTTATTCCATGGAGGAAGAGACTATCACTCATCTGTTTTTTGTCAGTGGCTATGCGAGGCAATTTTGGTTATGGATTGGGAAAATCTTTTAAGATCCTCCTCGGTATTTCGTCGTGGGATGACATTTGGAGGGTTTGCAAGCAGAATTAGTCAGACCAATGTAAGTTAGTTTTTAACGTTGCCGTCATTTTCTTACTTATCTCTATTTGGTTTGCTCGTAACAACTTCAGATTCAAGGATGCGGGTACCCCTATTTTTGTTTCTATTGTCGGTGTTATATCATACTACGTGTTAGCCGGTAATTTAAGTAATACTGTGTCTTTCTTAAATATTCTTGATTTTGAGATTTTGAAGAATTTTAGGGTCGTTATTCAACCTCCTTGTGCTCCAAAAATCGTGGAAGTTATTTGGAAGCCTTCCCCTTGGGATTGGATTAATTAACCGTTGGATCGTGGCCAAATTTTGAGGGTAGGTTTGCCACACCTATATCTAACTTTTGACCGTTGGGATCTTCAAAATAAGGTCTGAGTTATGAGATATAATCATCGCACTGTAGCTGCATATTTGGGAAATTTTTTAGCTTTTGATTCTGATTAAAAGAGGCAAGGGTTGGAAGCTAAGGCTAGAAGGCTTCGATCGGTAGAATTATAGAGCAATCTCCAATTCAAGGTAAGGGTGGGGTTCTTGCTCTATAACCGGGTATATGATGGATAATATATGGGATTCGGGTTGTTAAAATTGTTGATGTCTGTGTGTGTTGAATTGTTGTTGTTCATATGATTTGGTGTTGTTATTGTTGTTAGGAATTTAAGGATTCATTGTGTGAATGTTGTTGTTTGTGTGAATGTGGTAGTATTGTTGTTCATGAATTAGTTAATCAATTAAAGTTGTGGAATTAAATAAGTATGGGAGATTTATGGAATTTTGTTGATCAATAAAAGTTGCTGGAGAAGTTTCAATCGGACGAGTGTTACAGGAGAAGAAGTAGTAGAAAACAAAAATAAATATTTTGCAGGCAACAGTGAGCCGAGGGGCACACCACATGAGACGAACGACAGGAGCATCGT
Organism: Vicia villosa; assembly: GCF_029867415.1. Lineage (NCBI taxonomy): Eukaryota > Viridiplantae > Streptophyta > Magnoliopsida > Fabales > Fabaceae > Vicia > Vicia villosa. The sequence continues at coordinate 134,284,018 of NC_081182.1, forward strand.
GCCAAACAACACAAGTGGAAAAAGGGACCTTGCTGAGCAGTAGGGGGTACTTGATAAAGGAGGGTGCCGATCGGGAGAAGGTGTTCCGACCGGAACACCATTTACTGAGGGCATGTGTTTTTTTGTCTGTTTTCTTGTTTTGCCTTTTTTTGTCTGTTTTATTAAATTATAGCAGCAGTGTGGATAATAGCATATGAATAATAAGGATAAATTAGTAGCTGTAGTAGTAGTGTTGAGTAACAGAAAGCTAATAGTAATTTATAACAATTAAATTAGTAGTATATTTGGGTAATGGTTTCAGGAATATATGACAGATAATTATAGTAGTATAATTTGTGAATTAGGTGAGTAATAGTCTATGAAATTAGCAGTTTAATTAAGTTGATGAATATTAGTAGTTTAACCGGAGAATTTAATTAGCCGAGTTTAGTTGATTTTTTCTGGATAATTAAGTAGACCTTAAATATATTTCGGTGAATTATTTATGTTGTTTGTTGTTGATTAAAGTTGTTGTTGAATTAAGTTGTTGTTGACATGTTGATATAAAGTTGTAGGCCTATGACCAAAGTTGATGAATTTTGGCGGATTTTTGAGTTGGGAGTTCTTCTCCAATGGTACCACATGCATGTGCATTTGTTGAGTCGCATCCATTGTTGTGTATTTTAATGGATGTGTATTTGAGTTGATGCGTATTTGAGATGATGTGTTGATGAGTTGTTATATTGTGTTGATGATTATGTTGTGAATACTATCGCTCTAAGATGTTGTGAGGTGTGATTTTCAAATGAACTGGTTCTAATATATATTGTTATCTTGATTTCCATTATATTAGTAAGTTATTATATAAAGTTGTTATTGCACGTTAATGAAAAAGTTGTTATAATATGTTGACGACATAATTGCTATAAATGTTGTATGAATGGTTGTGAAGTAATAATTTTATATAATATGAGTCTAATATATTATTTATCATACACTCAATTATATGGTTTAATATCTCACCCCTTCTGTTTGAATGTTACCCCTATATTGGTAACGCGCAGGTAATCCAAAGTGAAGGCTGTTTACCTTCAGTAGTTCGAGTCTGGTGTTGGTCGCTCTGATACGTGACACTCGGGGGGATGAATGCATCTTGTTTTATTGTTGAATTTACTTCCGTTGTTGAATCTTAAGTTGATTACATGAAGTTCTTGTTGTTATGAAGTTGTTTTTAGTTGAACAAAAGATGTTATATAATTAAGCCGAAGTTTGTGAATTCGCTGCGTAGTATTAATAAAAGTTGTTGTTATTTGTTCATCCAAATTTTAAAGTGTTATGTATTTGTGTTACATGCGATTGAATTATATGTTTATTGTTTTTAAAAGTTGAAAAATGTAGCATTTCATTGTACGTTGTACTCTGATTTTATTAATATTCGTTGGGTAGAAATGGGGTGTTACAGAGAGGATGCCCATGAGCTTGTCCGTTATGATCTTATCGAAGAGTTGGTGAACCATAAAGACTCGTACACGTGGGTATTTGGAGACGAAAACAAATTTGAAACGGTAAATGAAGCTCTTGTCCCTTGGGGGCGCCTACGCACCGGTTTCGCATTGGATGAGATTCCCGGAAATGGGATATCTTATTGCATGCGCATATGACATGGTATGTATTGACTTGACGCATTATGGTTTTTCGGAAACCTATTTTCCACTCCGCACCGCACCTCCTCCAAATCCAATTGATTGTATTATATGTGTTGTCATTTTGTACAAGTTTACTTGAAACTGGGATGCCCCATACCACCTATGTCACCAGAATGGAATCTTCATCATACCGAACTTGTCGAGATATGGCCGGATGTATTTGTTGATAGGATGCATGAATTTGAAATATTGGAGAATATCGATAAAATCTCGAATGCGGAAAAGTTAAAATTGGAACCACCAATAGATTTAGCCGGCGACAGTTCTTTTCATGTATTTATCTAGTTTCAAAGTGTAATATATGCACTCTATAACATTGCAATATAATCCTTTTTTGTGTTTGTGTGTTTGTGTTTTTGTGTCTATATGTTTCAAATTGTTTATGTTTTGTCTTTCCTAAATTTGTTACCAAAACTGCTGCTTACTGCTTTCCGTTCTGCTAAAAAAATAACAGGGAAACTTTCGTAGATGCATCTACGGAAGGGTGTTACATTGAAAATTATAGGTGTTAACCGTAGATACATCTACGGAAGGGCGTTACAGTGAAAATTAAGGGTCTTTACCGTAGATGCATCTACAGAAAGGAGAAATCTATGCCCCTTCCGTGGATATATCTACGAAATGTTCTGTGACAGATATTGTGTGGTCGTCTTCAAAGGCTTCTATAAATTTGGGGTTTCTAGGTTTGCATTACACACAAGCACAAACCCTAAACACAAACACAAAAATGTCTCGCATTAGGCCAGATGGATGTCACCGAACATCAATGAAGCGTCTCGGTCCTGAACCGGAATACCGCATAAGGGATGGACATGTCATTTTCTCTCCCGTCAAACCCCCCATGCCGGTGAAGTTTTGGAATATCCATTCCTTCGACCAGCTCAAGAGGACTATCTTGTCTTTTTTAGAGGGGGAGTACAAACCCGGAGAAGAAATCAAAAGGATCCAGAAGCTTAGAACAAGGACCTCGTTTGAAACCGAAAAAACGGAACGTTGGTGGGATGAAGTGAAATACGACATTAATTTCATTCAAATGATGCATGGAACAAATGACATTGTCTTAACCGTTGTAATTTCTTAGATCTCTTAGTTTTCTTAATTTTCTCTGTAATGTCGATTAATCAATGAATCAATGCAATGTCTTTTACGGTTAAAAATGCTTCTGCTCTGGTTTTCTGGGTCTGGGCTGATTCCATAGATGCGTATATGGAAGACTTCCGTAGGTGCATCTACGGAACAGAACAATGTTAAACAAAAAAAGTTCTTCCGAAGATACATCTACGAAAGCACGATGACAAAATGGTCAAATCGATGGTGCGTAAGAAGAACATGAGATTGAGAAATTCACCTTATTAAAAGAAATGGGGACACGTGAATATCTTTTCTTATACTACTATAAATAATTATTTTTCTTTCACATTTCTCTTAGAAAAAGAGAAAGAAAAGAATATATTTCTATAGCTCACTAGTCTCAACCGAAAATCATGCCATTTTTATATTTAATTATATAAAATAGAAACGAATGTGATTTTCCTTGAATTTTTAATTTTTGAAAACTTGAATCTCCTAGAATTTAATTTCCCTCACTCCCGCAGATCTAGCATTTCTCTCCATCCTCTCCAAACTCAAATCAGTTCACATTTTCCTTTCTCACCCCTCAAATCCACCAACCTCACCTTCCTCCATTCACCTTTTCCACTCACATTCCAAAATGAAGAACACAAAACCTCAAAACCAACCAACCCCTTCAAGATTTTCAACCCATTTACAAATGGTTGAACTCAAACACAAGATCTTAACCTCCCTCTCCAAACTCTCCGACAGAGACACCCACCAGATAGCCGTCGAAGATCTCGAAAAGACCATCCTAACCCTCTCCCCCGACGCCATTCCCATGATCCTTAACTGTCTATACGACGCCGTTTCAGACCCCAAACCCTCCATAAAAAACGAATCCCTCCGTTTACTGTCATTCGTTTGCTCCTCCCACCAACACTCCGTTACGCCTCACCTAACCAAAATCATCTCCCATATAGTGCGGCGGCTTAAGGATACTGATTCGGCTTCGCGCGACGCGTGCCGAGACTCGATTGGAGGGATTGCGGCTTTGTATTTAAGGGGAGAGAACAATGGGAGTGGTGGCACTGGTTCTCTGGTTGGGTTGTTTGTGAAGCCGTTATTTGAGGCAATGGGGGAGCAGAATAAAGGTGTTCAGGCTGGGGCGGCGGTTTGTATGGCCAAGATAGTTGAGTCTACTGCTGCTGTGAATGAAGGGGATGTGGGGGTTGTGCCGGTGGGGGCGTTTCAGAAGATGTGCCCTAGGATTTGCAAGCTGATTAATAACCCTAATTTTTTGGCTAAGGCAGCGATTTTGCCTGTGGTTGCTGCATTGTCTCAGGTTTGGTGTCAAATGCTGTTGTTGTTTGATCACTTTGTTCATGTTTTCATGATTGTTGATATGAATAACGAATGGTTTATTAAGGAGTTTAATGTAAATGTATTGGCAACTTTATCTCATCATGTAGATATTTGTTGAAATATTAGGAAATAATAATCTATAGTTAGTAACTTAGTAAAAAATTATTTTACACATCCAATAAAATCTCGTCATGGAGATACTTTAGGAAGCAACATAACACAGTGACGTCTTGTTATGATTTGTTTGGATATTGCACTTGCCAAACGTACAACAGAGGTTGGAGAGAGTCGGCTAATGTAGATAGTAAGAGACTCAATGTATGTATAGTAGGGTTTTGTGGAATTAGTGAATCAGTCTTCCAAGCCTCAGTTGGAGTATTTATGGGGACCTTTTGGGCCGGATCAGGAGGAGAGAAACAGTTTTCTCCTAGTTTCCTGGTGAAGCCGTGGAAATGGGAAAGGATGGTTCTTCCTCAGATTGTGGGGAAACCGTTTTTCTCCCTTTGTGTGTAACCACTCAAACTGCTATCCCTGGGGCACCTCACTAGGCACGTGCTGGTAGTGGATGAGGCACGGATCCTAAACTGGGCTGGGTGACCTAGGCCCAGTCGGGAAACTTGGTGCGTGCCCGCCCAGTGTTGCTGCACATATTGTTTGGACTGCTTTATCATGGGCTGTTCCCTTTTAGACCCAAGAAAATTATCATAAATTTGGTGACTGCAAGTGATTATTCTAATGGTGAAGGTTATTTCTGTTGATGATCTGCCCGACTCCACTAATTTTCTTCTTGACTACATCTACATGGTGGTAAAAACTAGAGAGATCCATATTAATTTATATCTGTTTTGTTAACCTCATAATGTGTTTGTCGGACTTGGCAGGCTGCTGTTAGTTATTGTCTTTCATAGATTACCAAATTATCATTTTGTGATAAAAGACAAATATTGAAATAAGATTAAGAGTTAATTGAGTATCAATTGCAGGCTGGGGCAATTGCACCACAAAGTTTGGATAACTTGCTATCTAGCATTCATGATTGCCTCTCCAGTAGTGATTGGGCAACACGCAAAGCAGCAGCAGAAGCATTAAGTTCTTTGGCTTTGCATTCAAGCAGTTTGATTACTGATAAAACGGGGCCTACAGTTGCATTGCTCGAGGCTTGTCGGTGTGACAAGGTAGGTTTTGCAATGCAATTTTTTTATCATTTCTTGCCAAGCCATATTTGTTTTCCGAGTCACTCATTTTGAATGCCACATTATTTTTAAATATCTTACAAATCTTATTTTCATGAAATTATCCGTCTCTGAAAATGAATTAGTTCAATAGTGTAAGGAAATCGTGTCCCCAAGCCATAAAAGGAGGTGACCACATAATATATGTTTTTTTCTTGGACTTAGTTGGGTGCATTATAGTGTATGATGTACCTCTTTTAAATCGTACTAAAAGAATCATGTGCCTGCAGAAAATTGATAGCATATTCTCGTGACTAGGCTAGTCGGTATCTATGACAAATGTATCACATCGAGTCAGGGCTGAGAACTAGTTGCCCTAGAATGGTAGATTTGTAATTTGTTGAAGCTTCGTTACTTGAGAACTGTGTTTCTTTTTAACAGTGTTGTTAAATTGCATCTATACTATAGCTGCGCTATATCGATATAGCGCAGCAGACTTTGGACAAACTACTATTGTTCAATGATACACTATGTAGTACACTATGTATCACTATTCTGTTGTGGAACTTTAACTATTCGCTATTTTCTACTATCTGTGATTAACAACACTGCTTTTTTATTCGTCTAATTATTTTCAGAAAAAAATTATTATTGATTGCAGATAAGACCTGTGAGGGATAGCATGACAGAGGCATTGCAGTTGTGGACAAAAATTGCAGGGAAAGAAGATGGATCTTCTCATGATTCAAAGCCTTTGTCGTCAGGTAAGCACATTTAATTTGTATGTGTAATCCAATCATCAACCACTTTGTCTTGATTTATCTTTGTAATAATTTTTTTGTGCTTTAGATGCTGGGAGTCCTGAATCAGCTGTTTTGTCAGAAACCAGTGACCTGAAAAAGGTGAATCCTGATGAGAGGAAGACTGATCCATCAGTAAAAGATATACCAACCAGTTCTTCTAACACGGATTTGAATTCTAAAGCCAAAGCGGCTAGTGTCTCTGAGAAGGCAGTTGTAATTTTAAAAAAGAAACCACCTGTCTTAACTGACAAAGTACTAAACCCAGAATTTTTCCAAAACCTTGAGAAAAGGAGCTCCGATGATTTACCAGTGGAAGTGGTTGTTCCTCGCAGATGCCTCAATTCTTCATCCTCAAACAACGAGGAAGAGTCAGAGGCAAGTGCTAAAGATTTAAACGAAAGAACGAATCCCGTTGGAAATGTCCCTAATGAAGGCTTTCATCGATCTCTCAATAATAAATATCTTGGTTTAGAAAGAGGAAATGATGGGAATTCAAGACAAAGAAATTATGACGACTTTGCCCATGACAGATACTCTGAGAGGAGAATGAATGTGAAAGAACTAAGGACAAAACCAAACGATACAAATGACAGGACTGAAAATGATCAGAGAGAGGGTTCCTCTAATATTGCAGGTTTTTCTAGATCTGATGGTCAATCAGAAGTACCCTTCTCCAATAATAGAGGAAACTTGTTGGCCATCCAGAGACAGTTAACACAGCTTGAAAGACAACAGGTTCATCTGATGAACATGCTGCAGGTAGGTTTTGTATGGCCCACAAAATCAGTTCTAGTATATATTATTCTTCGTAAGTAATAAATAATAAATATTTTAACAACTTTGCAGGATTTCATGGGTGGATCTCATGATAGCATGGTGACTCTAGAGAACAGAGTACGAGGTCTTGAGAGAATTGTTGAAGATATGTTACAAGATTTATCTATATCATCAGGCCGGAGATTCGAGGGATCATCCACTAGGCCTTCTAGCAAATATAATGGTTTTAATGATTACTCCAATACCAAGTATGGAAGAGGTGGTGATGGACGCATCCCATATAATGAAAGATATACCCAAACTGACGGGAATGCTTTGGGTATGAGGGGAAGAGGGCCATCTTGGAGATCTGACATGCCTGAGGGTTGGGATTTTCCTGGGTATGGTGCTTCTAGGAATGGCCAGATTTCCTCAAGGAGGGCTTTTGGTGGTAGTTCTGTTGATGGAAGATCACCAAACTCATTGCATGAGAGTGATCAGGGGGGCAGCAGGAGAGCTTGGGATAAAGCAGCAATGCCCATCCGGCTTGGTGAGGGGCCCTCTGCAAGAAGTGTTTGGCAAGCTTCTAAAGATGAAGCTACCTTGGAAGCAATTCGGGTTGCTGGTGAAGACAATGGACCATCTAGGGCAACAAGAGTAGCAATCCCTGAAATGACTGCAGAAGCTCTGGCTGATGACAGTGTTGGACAAGAGAGGGATGCAATCTGGACTTCCTGGAGTAATGCAAATGACGCCCTTCAAGCAGGTGACATAGATTCGGCCTTTGCAGAGGTGTTGACAACAGGAGATGATCGTTTGCTTGTAAAACTAATGGATAGAACAGGTCCTGTAATTAATGAACTTTCAAATGACATTGCATGTGAGATCTTGTATGCCATCGGACAATTCTTACTGGAGCAGGACCTGTTTAACATCTGTTTGTCTTGGATTCAACAGGTATGACTTCTCTTCTGTTTAAAATTTGTTTTTATTAGTCATAATATAGAATCTAATCATATGAATTTCTCATTCAACATAAGGCTCTTCATTTCCCAAATATATATAAATGGATGATATTTCTATTTCTTTGGATATTTTATAAAAGTCAAAACTAGTTTGAATTTGCCGGAATAAGTCATCTATAAAATTGACACAACATTACTGGCGGGTTTCAATGTCTATAAACCCTGCCTTCCGTGCTCCAATGCCAGAGAAATTGGACAGAATGGGATCGATTAACTCTGTAAAATCGTTGGGGTGAATCATTAAGTTATTTGATGAATTAGGCCAGATTTTTTGGACCCTATTTTTAATAAAATGAATCTGGGTCGGGTTATTATGATAATACATATGGGCAGCATCAGTTAGGCGACACCACACAGCCACTGGTCTATCGTTTTTAAAGGTGTGACTGAAACAGAGGATGGCACCGCTCAATTTTGCGATGGAGTTTGCGTACGTAGAGGAGCAACAGCGAAGAGGTACGGACACAATAGAAATAGAAGAAGATGAAGTCGGGGAGGCATTATTAATTAGAGAAATATTTAATCAATAAATAAATGAGGGAATAGAGGGTTGAAAAGTCAAACAATTTGAAAAATATGAAATCCAATACATTGGAAAGTGAAGAAGTGTTATCAAGGCACTTTGCAAAACCAAATGACAGGGCTGTATAACACACATCACCTGTGACTGTTGAAAATATAATATGATTTTTTGATAAAAAAACGAAATAATAACAATAATAGTAATAATAATAAATCCTCAAAAAAAAAAATACATCATATTAATAGAAAATAACTGGGCATTTTAGGCCCACTACATAAAAAAGCATAGAAAGACAATAAATTAAACTTTTTACCCTTAAATTTGCTATGAACTAATAGTTTTGTAGTTAGTTTAATGTTATGATTTAAAGATTATTTTCTTTACTATGATAATTTTTATGTATATGTATATATAAGTATATACTTTTTATATTAGTAGGATCTTCCTATCCATGTTAGGCTCCTCTCTCCTGATCCTACATGGAGTCTTGTTTTTTACAATATTGCTCCTGATGGTTTTAATGACAGATCTCAGCGGTGCAATCTATTAATACAGTTTTATGTTTAGATGGGGAGGACTGGGATACATTTTGTTTCTTCTGCATGGTCACCAGCTAGACAAAATAATATACTTAGTCAAATGACATAGATCCCCCCTTCAATGAAGATCATCATGTTACTCAAGGCCGTAATTTATTTTCCTATTTAAGCAGTCATTATTTGTGTTGCAAGATCTTTTTTGAAAACTTACTTTTGGGGATTTTTTGCATCCCCTTGTCTGAAATAACAATTTAGCATATGATACGACATGGTTATGGTCAATCTGTTTGTAACTGGCAGGTTTGTTATTTCTTTTGTATATATACCAGATTTCAAAGTAATTTTTTCTGTTGGAATAAATTTCCTATGAAGTGATTTTATCTCTAAAGTGAGATGGAATAATGATTAACCATTATTTAATTTAAATTACACTGTATTCTTAACCCATTAAAATTCAAAGAACAATATAACCTTATTGCTTTAGGTTAGAACCGTGTTATTTGGAATGGCATCTCAAGATTAATAGAATCTTACCTTTTTACCTTGAAGATGCATTTGAATAATGTGGTTCAGAAAATTATTGATTATAGTATAAGATAACACATTAAAAAACATATTCATTTCTTGAACTTTTAACAGTTCTTCATCTGTTTAGCATTTGGTGACTCCACTGCATTGTACGCAATGCTGCATTTGCCTTCCTTTTTTGGAAGCTTTATATCTTTTTCATGAGGCTTAAGAAACTAAATTTGTGATCATAATGTTCAGTTGGTGGAGGTATTATTCGAAAACGGCCCAGATACTTTTGGTGTTCCCATGGAAGTGAAGGAAGAGCTTTTGCGGAATTTACACGATGCTTCAACAGATACCGCTGAGGGCTGGGAAGGTGTTCCTCCAGATCAACTTTTATTGCAGTTGGCATCAGGCTGGGAAATTGATCTGCAACATCCTGACAAATAAGCTCATAAAGAACAAACTACGCAGATACATAGATTCTGTCCCATTTTAACTTGATTGGGGACGATAACCTTGATTGATGGTTTCTTTGAGTGTACAATTTGAAATATATGTTATTCGGGTTTTAGGCCTGCAAGTAAAAATTACAATGACACAAATTCATGCTCTCTTTTTTTGCTGCATATTGGTGACTGGGCAGAGCAATGTTTGTTGTCAGTGCCTAATTAGGCTGCTTAAAATTAAAATTGTGTAAATTGAGATGAATGAACAAATCTTCCATGTAATTACATTCGTTGAAGTTTGAAATGTTGAGGATGATGCACTACTGGATACTGGGTATGGAAACACTATTTTTGTTATTCTTAAGCATGCTCTTTAATATTTATTCCAATTTCTATTTGGAATTTGAAACCCATATTTGAAAAACATTAAATACCCTAAAACTTGTTTGATTTGGTAATAAAATAATATCAATGTTATCATTTTTTTTTTTTTGGTGATAATCAATGTAATCATTTTGATTCATGTTTTAGATATTTTAATAAGTGGCAGGTACTGTATATTTGTATATCTAATCTTTCATGATTATCTTCTAATAATAAAAATGTGATTTCGAAATTGAAATTGGAGTAAAAAGGAGTTAAGATCCTAGTGCTATAATGTAAGAGTTAACTTGAATTGCAATTTAGAATTTAAGTTTTATTCTTGAAAATAGATTAGTTAATAGTTTAAATAGTTAAGATTACAATATTTTATTGAAACATTTGATAAAAAAGATCATGGAATTAGTTTTTAATCTTGTAGCTTTTACCATTTGAAATAGTTTTTAATCTTGTAGCTTTTACCATTTGAATTAGTTTTTAATCTTGTAGCTTTTACCATTTGAATTAGTTTTTAATCTTTGTAGGTTTTACCATTTGAATTAGTTTTTTAACCTGTAGCTTTTACCTTGTTATTTCTTTCATTTGCATCTTTATTATTTTAATAAAAATTCATTCTCACCCTTTATATTTTGTTATAATTTAAATTAAAGTAAATGTGTTTTAAATAACAGAATAAGAGAGATGAAGCATTGTTTCTACAGAAATAGTTTTATTATATTTTGGATCAATATAACTAAATTCATTGCTATTATTTTATGTGTATTTGTTAAATTTCATTACAAAATTTATATATAAATGTTTAATATATTTTTGTGTTATGTTTAATTTTACATATATATTTATAATATTTTGATGGATTTAATAATATGTTTATTTTTATCAAATAAAAAATAATTTAATAATATTATATAAATGATATGTTTTTAATTAAGAATGTTTTTTTTATATCATTTTGCATTTATCAGTCAATGTAACTGCTAATTTACCAAACACTCAACTCATCAACTATCAGTCATAAACTATAAGTTACAAGTCATCAATTATAATCTATCAGTTATCAATCATCCGGTATAAATTACCAATCATCAATTATAAGCTATCAGTTATCACTCATCAACTATTGGTTATTTTTACCAAATAGAGCCAAAGAGTGTTAAGATGCATATCATGTAGGGAAGTGTTCTTCCCACCCTTAATGGTGGACAACCACCCTTACGAAACCCTAAAATGTCATTCATTTGTCCGTATTTTAAAATTCATATGTACCTATTACATACCACACCATCATCATCAATGAGCCACCCTTAATTTCCCAAAAATAGATTGGAGTTATTAGAATAGATTCCACCCGTTATTGGAATTGGAAATAAGCAATGACATGACCAAAATTGAAAAAAAAGTCTTGATTAAATTGATTCTAGAGGGTGAGTGAATCGACTCCAATAAGTGGAAACAAATCAATGGTAAAAAAATTTAATTGATTTGATTCCAAACCTGTGTGAATTGATTCAAACATACTAGAAAATTGAAAAAGACTTAATGGAATCGATTCCAATATTGTTTGAACCAATTTCAAGTATCGTTTGAATCAATTCCAATTGTTGTTTGAACTAGATCATGCATTACCTTGAATTGATTGATTGAAGGTTGACTTTAGTCAATTTTTCATTATATACATGTAAACCATATTATTTATGTGTGATGAAAGATTCAACGAGGAACTAAAAAAATACGATAATATACAATACGCAAAGCATCAAAACAACGATAGTATATAATACACAAAACATCAAAACAATGAAATAATTGATAATGCTCTTGAGGGAAATTTCACTTTCTTGGAATTAGATGACCATTCAAGGGATGTTTGTGGTATAAGACATTCTGGTTTCAAATAAACTTGAACTATATGTTGTGATTTTCAAATAAACTTAAACTTGAACACATAATGCGCTCGACTTGATTTTGAGGCAGACCATTTCGATGTAAGAAAAATGTTTCTAAAAAACCATATATTGTCATATCAATACACACTTGGTTATATGCACTTGTTATAAGATAAACCATTTCAAAGAAACACGTCTATTTTACCTTCGGTGTTGCATCGTTAAGACAAAGAATAAGCAGATCGAGAGTTTCATTATTTTGTTCTTTTCCCCGCATAGCCTCGTGTATGATTTCTTGTGGGTCTTCAACTCTTTGATAATATGTTGACAGACAAGGGTATGATTCTCCTCTCCCTTACCTAGTAAAGCTGAAAAAGCGCGATAATTGCAGTTACCGTCACATCTAATATAAACAACTCAATTAATGTGTATGTGCATAAAAAATGCATCTCTTCAATGTGTATCTTTAATAGAACATTTTTTTGGATTGTGAAATGGATAATCCAAATAAAGTGAGTCAACATGTTCGAAATAGAATGGAGACCTCCTGGTCGAATTTTCACTCAGTGTTGGTTTGACCTTCTTAGGAGCACCCTTAGTTTTTACCAGCTCTACAAATGGTTTCATATCTCTGGTTTCTAGATAAGCTATCTTTAGTAGCTACTATTTGATGTGCAATTTCATTTTATAATCAACTTTCGAAAAAGTTCTTGAATCATCACTCATTCTGTTATAATAGATATATCTGATTTACCTTCATTGGTCACACCATCATCATTAAATAGAAGTCATTTGCAATGTGTTTGTACCTGATCTATATGTATGGGTCGATCAAGTTACATCTTCTTTGAAATGAAACAAGCACACAGAAGACCATATTTTCTTCTAAATGTACAATCATACTTGAAGCTATATGGATCTATTTTCTCTGCTCGCATAACTTTGTGATGAATAAAGTTCAATCCCGCTCGAGATATATAACCAACCAACTGTAAATACATATTAGTGTCTTTGAATTTATGTTCTAATATTGAGATGTTGCAACCAAATGATGTTTATGCTGATTTTGAATCATTTAATTTGTTGATTCTCAATCCTTACACAAACCCCTTTACTATTTCTCAACCAATTCTTCAATGTAGCATAAGCAGATTCAACTCTATTAGTTATAGTATTTCTAAAGTGTCTGATCTGATGAGTCCATGCACAAATAATTTTCTCCTTCACCTAGTGTAATACAGCGCTTTCGATATATTGCAAGAAATCAAAATATTTTGCGCAAACCTTTTTGAATTGCATGACATATCCGAAATATAAATCAGATGTAGAAGAATTTATTATAACATTCCTGTCATCCATTATGCTTTCCAAAATTTGACTAGGTTTTACCATTTTCGCATCTACACCTTTGATTTGTTTGGTCTCTACCACGGATTTAAGTCTACCTCTCACATTTTTTATATGATGCTTACACAGGAAAGCTTATGATGTAGGAAACATTGCAATCAAATTTATCAGTTCGGTATTGTGATCGGTGACAATCACCAGTGACATGTTTTATTGCTCTTTCAAAATTTTCGACAAACTTCTAAATCCCATTTAACATTATCCTCTTTTACACATTCTGAAAAGTGCCAAGTCAACTGAATAAGTCATATATGTTGAAGTAACACCAACAATGTTTTAGAAGAAGTATGTACTTATTGGTCTTATATGTTGAATCAATTATCAACATAGTATTAAACAATTTCATGGAATAGATATGAACCCAAAATATATCTTGAATAGTTTTTCTATCCTTACACACTTTGTGCGTAGATACATATTAATCATCATCCAATAGTTTCAACAATTGTTGTATCCCAAATCTTAGATCCCTTATCGCCTTGTTGTTTCAGTTGCGAACATTGTATACTTGCATAATATTTGATACATTTTTGGATATTTTCCTTTTGTAAGTTTTGAGTATGCTTATGGGTTGAACCATGTTCAATGTCATGCCATAAACAAGTTTCTTCTCTTCAGCATTCAAAAGGCATGCAATCAGATGACCAGTTAACGTGTGATCTAAACCATGATTACGTACACCACAAATCACATTAAATGTCCATTCATTATTTTCTTTATGGTACCCGGACAACTTAAAAGGACATTCACGTTTCTTCGTTCCAGTGTCATCGCGTTTCAACTTTTGGATAAGTTCATTATACTTGTTAATTCTTCCGCATCTCATTGTAACAAACATATGTGTTTTGTCAAAACTTAAATGTGATCTCCCAATAACAATGTCAAACCCTAATTTGACAACTTGTGTGCAGTCTCATTCAAGCATATGTTCACGTAAATTAAACTCAAGTTCATTATTGGTAGGTTCTTTCTAAACATCAACGTGGAGAACAACTTGTTGGGGTAATTCTGGATCATCATCCTTAGATGCATTAGCTTTAATCAGGACATCAAGGTGTTTGATCACAACATCAAGGTTCACCATAACTACAAGCAATAAATAATAAGACAAATACAATCAACATTGAATGAATCTGATTTCTAAAATCCGGATTTCAATCTTCGGATTACGCGTTCGTAGTACAAAAAGAAAAAACTAGATTATCTATATGATGATCAATGACATAAATGTCAATTACCCGTAATTCCAGACGATTTTGCGCCTTTTGATGTTGAAATATAGTTAAGTGTTATTTGCAAGTGAAAATCTTGAATAAGAATACAAGGAGATTTTGAAAGGGTTTAAGATTTTTTGTGTTATGATCATAAAAATTATTACCCACACAAGGTAATGCAACATTCGTTTTCCTGCCTGATGTTTTCGAATTCCAAAATACAAACGACATATCCAAATTCCAAAATCTTGACTTTTTAAAACTTGGATGGTGGTATGTTTCTGATGAAAAGCTTTGTTGATTTGTTGTGTTGTGGTGCGCTCAGATTTCAATCTTTTAACGGTGACAGAGCATTTTTTTCCATAGTGTTTCGGAGCACTACATGAGGTGTAGTGAACAATTCATACTGTTGACGAAGATTAATTATTGTTAAACTACGATAAAAATTTAACATCTATAACTATAGTTGTGTTTATGTGTTGACTCGTCCTGTTTAATTCTTTATGTATACATTAAACTGATCGATCTGATCTATCTGTAAATAATAACGAATTTTGATATGTTAGTCGGAGTGTGATCCATGTTAGTCTTTAGTTAAACAAGATAATTAGTGACCTATATAACAAAATAAAATAAAATAAAAATATACAATCAATTAAGAAGAAGAAAACATAATAATTCAAATAAATTCATTAATCAAGCATGTAACTATTAAATAAATGTGAAAAAGTCCATGCAAGTTCCAACTTATGAGAGTTCCAACAACCTAGTCATAACTCCCACAAGCACAGACCAATTCTCCTTTGTGCTCACCATGAACAACCACCTTATTGATTCTTCAATCCTTGCTCGAACTGTCTTTCAATTCTAACCTCGACAAGTTTGGTGGTTTCCTAAATTTCAAACAATAAAGTAAATAATGATATGATATTGATACTCATGGTTTACCTTTAATCAATAAGGAGAAGGAAGAGCTATAAATTATGAATTAATCAAATTGTTGGCTACAAAATTATGCTGATAAATGCAATTTATAACCAATATCAGCATCCTAATTCAAATATATTACTACAAGTTCACATACCAATACCATGCTCCACCTAATAAATCAATATATCATTATTTTCAAACAAAACAACATGGGGATGTAGCTCAAATGGTAGAGCGCCCGCTTTGCATGCGGGAGGTACAGGGTTCGATCCCCTGCATCTCCATTTCAACTATTTTTTCTGTTCGCCCAGTGAGGAGTTGCTGCGAGTCATTCGTGGTTGGCAAGGCAGTATGCTCGATCATATCACGGCATCTGCTTCTGTTATCTAAGCAGTGTCGATTCTTACAATTAAACCTTACAAGTTTATATTTCAACACAAGTTTGTTTTTTATTTTTGGTCTAGAACACTGGCTTGATTTTAAAATGAAAATTTTGATGTAATTATCATTTATCTAGTTTACTTGTTTGTGTTGCAATTTAGTGTTTTGAGGAACAACCATTGTGACTCAATATGAGCCTATTGTCTTTTTGTAATTTTTTTTTTATTTCACCTTTTTAGTTTTAGAACTCTAATAAAAACTTATATATTTAAAATTATTTTTACTTGTGTATGTATTAATTTAATATTACACAGGCTAAAACTGATTCTCGAGTTTGACAAATGAGATAGAGTTTGAACAAATGAGATTTATATACAACAAATTCAACAATACAAAATGATACATGGTTGCACAAAACCTAGAGCCACATTGTAAAATGACTCAAAACTAAACCCAAAACGACCTTGTAATTTAAAAAACCGTGAAAGTAGAGCTAATAAATGTTAACACTATTGATTTTTCCTTTCTGCTTCTTCATATCTAAAAATTCTATACACAAAATTCACAATGAAACCATTCCTATGACCCACCCCTCTATAAATGAAAGAGGATAGAACTTTTTCAGCCTCTTTTGATTAGTCACCAACAGAAACCATGCAGTTTTGTATGAAACCAAAGGGCAGCACGGTGCAACAGCACGGTGCAACAGCTTTGATTCGATGTTTTACTTTGCGGCGTACCAGTTTTGTGCGCACTTGGCATCCACAGAGAGGCCAACTTTGAGAATATTCTGACCATTAAAGGGGTTTGACATGCAATCGATAACTATAGCTTTTGCAACCTCGGCCGACTCCGTTGGTCCTTCCAATATGACTTCATCGTGAACCTACGTTGTCGTCGTATGCAAAAATCTTATTAGCCAAAATGTAACTATAGAAGGATTCTAAACAGGCAAGTTCTTTATATAAATATTAACCTGAAGAAGTAACTTCCATCCAAGATCCTTCAATTCTTTATTATTCGATATTTCTAACATGGCAAGCATCGCAACATCAGCTGCACTTCCCTGTTGCATTAGAAACATCAGAAAACCAAAAACAAAAGGTCATAAAGTGGCAATGAATCTCAAACTTTGGAAAAAAGAATATTAGTTTGCTACTTACCTGCACTGGGGTATTAATAGCAGCGCGTTCAATGTGACCTTTATAGTAGTTTTGACCTTGGAATATCTCGGGGAACCGCCGTGCTCGTCCTAGCAATGTGTAAACACATCCGAATTCAAAAGCTTCTTTTTTACGTTGCTTTTGCCATTTCAAAACTTCTTTTCTATCATTGTACCAGAGGTCAACTGTCTTCTTAGCTTCTTTCACAGAAACCTGACAGAAAAGTATTTCAACAATCGAATCAAAATTCACAGCTGTTAGCCTCTGCAAGCACTTATAATAAGTGATGGAATTCAAGGTACCTTCCAATCCTTAGAAAGACCCTGCGGAGTCTTTCCATATGCAATTGAGAAATTAAGCATTTTGGCCTTTCTTCTTTCAGAAGCAAATGCATCCTGAGAAATGAAAAAAGTTAATAGCTGATGCCAGATATGAAATACCGAGTAAAATTTAAGTAGATCAGAAGAAAATTTACCTTGAGGAGAGGAACAGGGGGTTTGTCTTCACCAGGTTGAGGATACCATTCAAGAAGCACTTCTTTGTTATCAACCGCTTCACGAATATATGGATACATATTCATAGCAGTTCTGGAATGGAAATCTCCACCGGCTTCAAAGGCTTCCAACATGCTCTTACAATCAGTAAGATGTGCAAGTATCCTAAGTTCTAACTGTAACAATATGTAATAACTCCATCAACGGAATGAAATACCAAGCAACTACCTCAGTTCGACAGATAAGGTAAACTACATACCTGTCCATAATCAGCAACTACAAGAGAATTTCCAGGAGCAGCTATGAATGCTTGACGGATTTTATATCGGTCCTTTTCCAAAGCTGGTTGATTCTAATGTAAATTATACAAGTTAGATAAAAACTTCGTCTTTATGAAATCGATGATTAATCGGTCCAAATATACATCTGATGAGAAAGTAGGAAAAACCTGCAGATTTGGTCTTCTTGCTGACAAACGTCCAGTCTCTGTGTTGATATTTATGGAACAATGAACACGTTGATCCTTTCCAGATATATTATCTCCCTGTCATTGAATTAAAACATATTAAGCTAGTATACAACATAAAAATTCATAAACACAACCAAACTGGAAAAAAAAAGTCGAAAATAAACTTATTAAATTACCTGCAAGGGAAGGATGAATTTAGAGATCAAAGAATCAATTGAACAGACTTCACATAAAGCAGCAATTGCATGACAAGCTTCTCTCCCTTCTTCCTCAGTTGGAAAAGCAGAAAAGGCCGTTCCATAAGCAGAATTGTCTATTTTCTAAAGGTTCATCTTCGATTTGATAAGGATTTCCATCTTCATCCTCAAGATCAAAGTCATATTCGGCAGAAACTTTTCCAGCCAGGCGCCTTTAAAGCGGCACCACTGCATGAGGGCCAGCCAGTAGCTGTGTACATGTCAACGTTTAGGCTATATCCGATGCTATTCAACTTAATATCACGTAATTTCGAGGGAGTCTTTTTTCCTTTTTCAATCACTTTATCAACGTTTAGGAACTTTGAATATCCGCTCAGTTGGAACCGCCTCGTTGTGGTTTTTTCTGTATAATAGGGCAGGAAAAACAAAAGCTTTACTTTCATGACATTCGTGAACCACTTCACTGAAAAAACTGAGAACAAGACGTGCGATAAATTAAGATAGAAACAAATGCTCCATAAAAGATTTAAATAATATGCACCTGTTCACAGAGCCACCAAAAAGCAGTACGCGCAAACTGTGCATCGCTGCCGACATTCATATACTTGACATCAGGACAATACTTAGATCCCCATTTTCGGAATCTATTAACAGCCGCCTGTTGCTCTGCTTTTCGCCACCTTTTCTATTTCTTGAAGATATAACCGATCCACTAGCATACCCACAGATTCCATTTTGACAAGAAGCTCACCAAATGGCTGCAAAAATTTCTCGTAAAAATCGAACATGTTTTTCTCGTAAGAGCTCTCCGTCAAGTTTCCAAGGCAAATCTGAAAGATGATTCTTTAGGCTCTCATAAAGCTTCAGAGTGCTTCTAGCATCTAAGGCAGAGTAACATATCCAAGGTATTCGCTCTTCTCTTTGCAGTACTTCAACAGGGTCAATGGTAACCGTTTAACACCCAAAGATCCATCTTTCTTCATCCTTTCTCAGACCAAATATAGTCGTCATCGACAACCTTACCAATCAAATCCTTTTCATTAGTTCAGATTAGCCCTAGACATGACATCTTTGTCACCACTAAGTGCTTCAAGAGAATAGCCACCAACCCAACGTCTCGATGAATCCCATAATCGTGCCATGTGCATTGTATCAGCATGAAATCCAGAAACCTTAAATCCATAGTTTTCTATAACATGACAGTCGAAGCTATAGTTATGCCAGACCTGTAAAATGCACCCGGTGACTTTGATATTTAAAAAATCATTTTCAAATCTACGTCACGTAAACCCTACCAAATTATTAATCAAACAAACTAATAAGAATAAAAACATAAACAGAAGAATGAGGAGAAAGAGAAGCTACCTTTTTAATAGATGGATCTTGAAAAAAATCTGCAAACATATTTAAAATGTTTTCGCCTCCACCATCAAGAACGTCTACCCAGATACAGGACTTCCCACCTCCAAAATCCGCTTCTGGACCCGAATAAATTACTAAAGCATATTATCTCCCCATGATCTACCGGTGTTTCTTTTTTGACATCTATTTTCGATACCTTTCAAGACATTAAAAATTGGCACATATCACATGCTTAACATTTGTGAAATGCAATTTAAATTGAAAAAAGTTAGCAGAATCGGTAATTATACCTCAGTATCACATGCATGAATAAGATGTCTGTAATTTACTGTAAGCATCTTAGCTACTTTTTTTGGCAAGAGAAAGAGTATTAACAACCAATATGTTATTGTAGATACTACAGAGCCTTTCCCGAAGTTTTGATTGTTCATCACTGCGTGTCATTGTCACTGTCAACTTTTGCATTAGTCGCTTCTTTTGCAGTTGTTGTCAAACTGTGATTGCCATTAACCTCGTCAATTTTCTCTTCACCGATCTTGAATGAAGATATATCTAACTCGGTCTCAACTCTTTCAGAGTCTATCAACATCTTTGAGTTTTCTATTATAGATTGTTGAAGAGAAGGCGAGGCAGGTTCACATAGATCCTGCAGCATAACATTGCAACCTTCATTTATGGAAACAGCCGATTCCTGACCGATAGAAGAACAAGCAATTGTTTTTGTTTTCAACAAATACGGACTAGCCTTAGCCATATCATGCATTTCCATTTTTGCCCGAGTCAGTTTATGACTAGCCTCATTCCAGCCAATTTCAACACCATATAATTTTCTACGAGGTCTTTTGGATAAGCTGTAATCCCGAGGACCCGAATGCGGCATCATCCTAGCTTGTATATCATAGGAACTCAAGGAATTCAGATCTTCTTTCCGTCTTGTTTTGATTTCTTACCTCCAACATGCTATTTGACGCAGTTGAAAATTTCATAACTGAAATATGTACTGGAGAATTACGACTATACTCCATGTCATTGCGTTTATTCAATCCAAAAGATATTCGCTTTAGGCGATATGAACCTTCTCTAAATTGAAGCGAGTTACTTGACAAATTTCTATTTAAGGGGACATTATTGGCAGTCTGGATTGATTGGATTTTTCTTCTGCTGGGCATATCATGAAAAAAAATATAAATGTACCGATCAATAGATTGTAATAGCAAACAACTCAGGAAAACAAGGCTATGTAGCCAAGGAAAAAACCCTAATCCAAGCCTTGCTTGATAGTTTCTAGTAACTAGATATTCAATTTCAGTGTTGAATTGTCAATTTATATCGAATAAGTTAAAAGCTAAACAACTAGCAAACTCGAAATCAAACTTATCAACATAAATATAAAAACTACTAGCAATCATTAAGCCATGTAAAATTTCCATGGTTACTTTTATGCAAAATTGAGTTGAACAGTAAATTTCAATGCCAAAATTACGTTTAAACTCAAGCTACAAATCCTAGCTTCAAGTAGAATCAATTATAGAGGCAGAGTCAATTCTACTTTAGAAGAACCAAACACCTCAAAATCATTCTCTTAAGAAATGTGGTTGAACCTAACTCAACCCTACAAAACCAGCTTGCAGGGTGACGATTTCCCTCGCTTATAAAGACATGGTCAGGCCATATATTGTCCGATAGTGGAACTCTTAACACATTCCAAAATCAATTATATACCTATAGAATTGTTTTTGGCTCTTCCAAAATAAAAACCAAACATTCACCAAGAATTCTTATTAGAACACACTTACTACAAACCACCTGCAAAATCATTCTCCACTCTGACTATCCAATCAAGCTCTCTCTACACCTTTACTCAATACCTCCCTCACCCCATCTCTCCACTTCAGAAACACAATAACAAAGCCAAATTTCACAAAACACCAATAAGAATAAATAAAACAAAACTTTTACTACAAATTTCATCTCTAGAAATGCAACTACTATATAGCATATCAAAAAGTTCAAATAAAAACAAAACATAACATGAACACATTACAAAACAAATAACCCAAAACAAGTAAAAATTCAACCGAAGTCAAAACACAACACATAAAAACACCTCAAAGTTATTAATCAATATTAAGACCCAATGAACTAAAGACAAGAACTTTGGATACAGAATAAACAAACCTGTGTTGGGGTGATCCATAAGAAGCAAAAAACGACAGAGAAGGAAAGAGGAAAACGAAAGGGTCGAGAAGAAGAGTGAGAAGAAAAAGACAAACAAGAGGGGACAATAGTACGGGTGACCTAAAAGGGGTAGTCTGAGAAGAAACCCACATGGCTGAAAACAAACCCAATAGCCTCCCCAGCTTTGTAATGTGATAAAGGGACCGTTTTTGGTTGAAGTGGCGGCAGAAAGGGTAAATAGGAGAAGGGGTTTGTTAGGGGAAGTTGTTATAGAAGTTGGTGTGGTAGTGAAGTATTGGAGAGAGAAGCCATGAGAGGGTGAAGAGAGAGTTTGAGAGCATAAACCCTGCTGCTGCAACTTTGAATTGAGTATTGTTGCAAGGTACAAAGGTGAGAATGAAACTGCGGTAAAACGGAGTGAAGGATAGAAAGGGCAAAAGTTTTTATTTACTATTTATTTATTCTATATTAATTGTAAAAAAAAATATATTAATAGATAATAATTACTATCTTAACATGTCAAAATAAATTATTGTTAATGTAAATTAATAACGATTTATTATTAATTGTATTATTAATGTGTCATGATATTTACAAAAAAAAAATAGTTACAAATAAAATGAGAAAAATCAACTAATGTCGTGAATGTTAGTCGGTTCAACATTGAGTAAGTTTTCTAAAACGTTTCTCAATATTTTGGCGGTTGTTTTATCATTGTCATTTTGATCTTGAGTAGAAAATTTAGGAGATGATATCAGGGTTGGATATTGATAAGTAACTTGTGGTGGTTGGAAAAAATTACTTTTATAAATATTGAAGAGTGGTGGGACAATTTTTCGGATGCTAAACTTATCAATTTACTCGCCTCTTATTCAGACCATAGTCCTATTTTGCTGCACTGCGATCCGACTCATCGTAACTGCCCCAAGAAATATTGCTTCCGGTTTGAGAATGCTTGGTTAAAAGATGATGAGTTAACTGATGATGTTGTGAACCAAAGTTGGAATGCTGAAGTTAATGGTGAGGTGTTACATCGCATCAGTAATTGTGCGAAGGAGGATCTCTATTTGGAATAAAGTAAAGTATAAGCAGAAGAGCCACAATCTTTCTTTGCATATGGCAGCTATGGAAGCTGCAGGATTGGCAAATGATGAGGGTGCAGCTAGTAGATTCTTTGAGGCGCAGAAGGAGTACAACAAAATTCTGATTCGGGAGGAAATTTTCTGGAAACAAAAAGCTAAAATGCATTGGTTACGACACATCGATTCGAATTCAAATTTTTTCCATAAGTCGGCAACAGTAAGGAAGAATTTTAAGAAGATAGACATGCTTGTTGCTGAAACAGGGGTTGTGGCTAGAGATGGAGAGGGGTTGTGTCGAATCGCAATTTCTTATTTTAAAGATCTATTTGATGCAAAGCAGGGAGAGTATGATCTAGTTTTGAACTGCAATTCAACCGGTTGTAACGCAGGATGATAGTTATAGGCTTATATCCCAAATTACCAAAGCTGAGATGTATGAGGCCTTGATTCAGATGCATCCAGATAAGTCTCCGGGCCCGGACGGGTTCAACATGGCGTTTTAACGAACATTTTTGGAGTTTATGTGGTGATGATATTTTCCAAGCTGCTTATGTATGGTTGTCTAGAGGTTATTTTCCTTCAGAGCATAATGAGACTACCATTTGTCTCATTCCCAAATGTGCAAAACCAAAAGAAATGAAGGATCTTCGCCCAGTCTCTCTTTGTAATGTTGTCTACAAGCTAATTGGAAAACTACTAGCTAATCGTTTGAAAGTGGTCTTGGATAAATGTGTTTCGGAGGAGCAGTCGGCTTTTGTTGAAGGGAGGTCCATTTTTAATAACGCTATGGCAACTACGGAAATTATTCATGCTTTGATAAGGAAGACGAGTGGTAACATGGCTAATTTGGCGTTGAAGATATATATTAGTAAAGCCTATGACAGAGTAGATTGGGGGTTTCTTAGAGGTATTCTACTTCAACTAGGCTTTGATGAGAGATGGACCCATTGGTTGATGATGTGTGTAACTTCGGTGCATTATTCTGTCCTTGTTAATTCAGATAGAGTCTGACCCCATTTTTCCAAGAAGAGGACCTGAGACAAGGCGATCCCTTTGTCACCTTATCCGTTCATCCTTGTGTTTGAAGGCCTTTCTGCTCTTATCAAGAGATGTGTTTCCCGCGGAGATATCCATGGAGCTCAGATTTGCAGGGGGCACCCAGTGTGTCCCACTTGCTTTTGCTGACAACTGTTTTCTTTTTTGCAGGGCGACTATAGCGGAGGTGTCTAATCTCCTGGTAATCCTTAAAAACTTATGCTGAGGCAACGAGTCAAGTGATTAACCTTTCTAAGTCTGAAATGTTCTTCAGCCGTAATTTGAGTGTGTTGGCTCAAAGAGGACCTAACCAATGTGATGGGGGTGAGACGTGTGATGGGGACAGGGACATATTTGGGTTTACCTTCCATGATTGGTAGAAGTAAGAAGGTGGTGTTCTCGTTTATTAAGGATCGTATATGGAAAAGAATTAATTCTTGGAGTGGTAAATATTTGTCTAAAGCGGGGAAAGAGGTTATGATTAAATACGTGCCTCAGTCAATTCCCGCCTATATTATGAGTGTCTATTTGATTCCAGATGGGGTGGTGAACAACATTGAGAGAATTCTTAACTCGTTTTGGTGGGGGCAATCAAAATAATAAGGCATAAGGTGGCTGGCATGGGATAGATGACTATGCGGAAGAGTGAATGAGGTATGGGATTTAGGGACTTCAAAAGTTTTTATATGGCTATGGTAGCAAAAACAAGGATGGAAATATTATGGCGAACCCAAATTCGCTTGTGGCTAGAATTTTCAAAGCTCGGTATTTCCTCGCTCCTCCTTTTTGATTCTAAGATTGGTAATAATTCGAGTTTTGTGTGGCGAAGTTTATGGAAAGCTAAGGATGTTATTAAGCTTGGAAGTAGGTGGAGCATAGGTGAAGGGAATAGAATTAAGGTTATGTTGGATCCTTGGCATCCGTGAGAAAGGAAGTTGTTGGGTTAGTGGTCCACAAGTTCAAGAAGTGTATGATCTTTTCGTTAAAGACCTTTTGCTCCCTAATGTCAAAACAATGGGATGTGGGAAAGGTGAGCTCTCTTTTTGATCATGCAGGGGCTGAAAGTATTCTTAGAGTGCCTTTGGTGGAGGATGTCGTAGAAGATAGGTTGGTTTGGAAAGAGGAGCAGAATGGTGTTTATAGTGTGAAATCGGGATATAGACTTTGGAGAGGGGTGCAAAGTAGTACTCCCACACTACGATATTGAGGGTAATTGGAAATATTTGTGGAACATCTGCGCGCCTTCTCGAGGCAAAGCATTTGCTATGGATAATTTTTAGGGGCTGCCCTTCCAACTCGCTATAATTTGCAACAACACCATGTTCTTTGTCCATCTCTTTGTCCTTGGTGTGATTTACAAGATGAAAATGATTGACATGTTTTTTCGGTTGTGTTTCTACTTCTCAAAGTTGGCGGGCAGAAGGTTTTGTCATCTATAATCGACCATCGTTTACAATTCTTTTCATGATGCTAAGTCTCTTATTTTTGACGTCTGTAGTCGGGAGGGACCGTAGGGATAAGGGTAGATTTGTTGTTATGCTTGAGGTCCTTTGGCGAAGTAGAAATAATGTGGTTTGGAAAGATGATCGTCAAGATGCTATAAGAATTGGTTTACAAGCTTATCATAATTTGTATGATTGGTTTTTAGCTAGAGAGGAGCATACAGGGTGTGATACTAATAATAATTCAGTGGTTTGGATTCCGCCTATGATAAATCAGGTGAAGTGTAATGTTGATGCAGGGTTTAATAATGTTTGTGGTACTACTAATAGAGGGTGGTGCTTTAGGGATCATTTGGGGAAATTCATCAGAGCAAGTGTTTCTTGGGATGTGGATCTTTTTTCTATTCCATGAAGCTGAAGCCATGGCTTTGAAGGAAGCGATCCATAATGCCATCTCATCCCATTTCTCTCATGTTACCTTTGAAAGTGATTGTCAATTGGTCGTTAATTATATTAAAGCCAAAAATGTCGGCCCCTCTGAATTTAGTCTTATCATTAAATCTATTCAGAATTTGTTATGTTTATTTCCGAACTTTGAGGTAAAGTTCATTAAGGCGCCATGCAAAATCGGTTACCCATACTTTAGCTAAGGCGGGCCAATTCTTGGTCTAGGCGTAGTTTCCTTAAAATGGTACCTCCTTGTATTGAGTTTTGTTTGATGAATGAAATTTGTTGAGTTTGTTCTTGTAAAAAAAAAGAGAAAAAATGACCCCCAAAAAAGTTGATTCAGGGATATAATAAAAGAAGAAGAAAGGGTTTAGAAACTTTCAACACCACTAAAGAATGCTTTTAGTTGAATGCCCGGGTTAACCTCAACCTTTTGATAAAGTTCTCGATAATTAGTTCGCCACCATAGAGCTAAGAGACCCATTGAATTTACCATATACATTATGAGTTTAATCCATGGTTCAATATGTCATGATCTATGGCATCAAAAGTGAAAGTAAACTAGAAAAACAATATCAAGTTGTGATTTTTGGTTTAAGATGTCTAGAATCAAGCATCGGAAAT